>NC_133770.1:222298821-222465940 GCF_003597395.2 Chelonoidis abingdonii | reverse complement strand
TCCCCAGGGAGGGGAAGGTTTTGGGGGGAAAGGGAGTGATCCACACACTGAAAATTCTGGATGGTGGCAGTGATACCAGATCTAAGCTAGTAATTAAGCTTAGAAGCGTCCATGCAGGTCCCCACATCTGTACTCTAAAGTTCAGAGTGGGGAAGGAACCTTGACAGCAAGTCATTTATCTCTCTCTGCTTCAATGTTTCTGAGACGGGGCGGACTGGCCCCACACTGGGACTGAGAGAGTTAACCCTTCCCTGATGGCAGAGAAAGCCACACACCTGAGGCTCTGCTGGGCATGCTTCAACTGGGAGCCAAGCATAAAAGTCTGCAGAACTGCTCAGTCAGGGCTGGTGGCTGGGGAAGGAGGACGCCCAGCGGAAGCTCCAGCCCAGGAGCAGTTGTGACCCTTATGGGGGGAGCTGAGGAGCCAGGAAGCGGACTCAGAGACTGGCCGCTGTTGGAGCACAAGGTGCTGAGGAACCTGAAGACCCTAATGCCACAGGAACTGCTAAATTTGGAGAATTGGTAGAAGTGACCCAGGGAAGGAAGGGAGTGGTATGTACCACCACTCCGAGGGCAGCGTGTTGCAGTAGGATTCCCTGCTGACCGTGGTGGATCATGCCATCACTGACAGGGCCCTGGGTTGGAGCCCAGTGAAGGTGGGTGGTCCCTGGGCTCCCCTACCAGGGATCTCTTAACCACTCCCCTTGGTGATGACACAGTTCACTGACCCCTCTCTCAATCCCCAAAGGAGATAGATGGACTCCAGCCTCTGGACCGTGCTATCCCCGGAGGGGGAAAGAATGTAGAGAGACTCTGGCGATTAGGCCATGCTGCTTTAGGAGCACACTATAGATATTCTGGCTACTAGGCTGCACTACCCCACCAGGGGAAGGAAGAGGAGAGAGATTCTGGCCATTGGGCACCACTGCTGTAGGCATGCACTATATGGACTCTGGCCACTAGGCTGTGCTATCCTACCAGGGGAAGTGGATTTAGAGGGACCCTGGCCATGGGGCTATACAGCCCTGGCTACCAGGGAGGTAGTAAAACCAACATAGACACAGGGAGGTGAGGTTAACCTTGCTCCCCCTTCAATCAAAGAGGTTGACAGGGTACAAAACGTGCCACAGTTCCCTTCTGTAAAATGGGGATGATAATACTTCTGAAGGAGAGTCCAAAAATTAAGACAGACCAAAAAAACCACCCCCAGAAAATCTCATGATATTTGAATTTTGGGGCTGGTACTACTGGTTTTATCAGGTAGATTATAAACTCTTCAGGGCTGGACCTGTCTCTTGTGTTGCAGAGCCTATCACTCAGTTTCTGTTTGGACTTCTAGTTTCTATAGATGCCATCTGGGTTACACAAACCCAATTTAGAAAAATCTGCACTTACAGAAAAAGTTCCATAAGCTAGAAATAGGAGGTGTTTTGGGTTTGGTTTTTTTTTTGAGTAATGGTTGGGTATACGTATGCGTAAGTTGGGTAGCGTCTGTATTGTAACACACATAATTGATAATACTTAGAACCCAACTCCAATGGTCTAGGATCCTGTTTTTATGAGATTAGTGCCCACTGGAATATTCTCTTAAGAAGTGTCTGAGTATATTTTAATAAAATAAAAATATCTATGTCACGCAACTAGATACAATTTCCTCCAATGGCAACACATAAGTAGCTGACAAAATGAAAAGATCTATATGTTTTTTTAAATCTTTTTTTTTTTAATCTTTAATCTTGGAATTTTGTTAACAGAAAGAAAGAAAGATGTTTACCAGGAAAACACAGTGCATGCCCCAGATTGAAAAGGCTAGGGTTAATCATCAGGTTGGTTTATTATTGAGAAGTAGAAATTTCTGGCTCATTGTAAAGAGTTGGCATTTCCGTTATTGCGAATCTAATTAAAGTGAGTTATCTAGCTTACAAGGGAATCATTAATATGTGAAATCTAGAGTGAATTTTGTCTTGGATCATTAACAATTGGTGCTTGCAGCAAATAATTACAGTAAAGTGATTTTATAGTAGCATGCAACAAAGAGTCCTGTGGCACCTTATAGACTAATAGATGTATTGGAGCATGAGCTTTCGAGGGTGAATACCCACTTTGCCAGATGCATGTCATGAGTCTGATGAAGTGGGTATTCACCCACGAAAGCTTATGCTCCAATACATCTGTTAGTCTTAAAGGTGCCACAGGACTCTTTGTTGCTTTTCACAGATCCAGACTAACACAGCTACCCCTCTGATACTTATAGTAGCATGTCTTTCATGCTTTAGTCACTTATTAAAGAGTGCGCCGTGATTACTAAAGTGTGTCCTGTGAGTATGAAATCAGTGCTCTTTCAAAGGAACTGTGCAATATTGAGATGAAGTGCAAAAAAAGTGTATGCAGCAGATAAAATGCACTTACAACAACAATGCTATGGTATGTTAATAGGGAGAGGGGAGGCTATTTGAAATATAGCTAAGGAAAGGGAGAAACTCTGGTCAAACAGGACATTTCATCCATATCTGTCGGATCTGTACAAATGCCCACAGCAGACTGCCTACAGCAGTTTTGGTCCATTGTAAAAAGTCAGATTCAATCTATTGCTAAGAGCAGATGCCCTCTTGATCTTTTCTTCACTGCCTCTATCGCTTCATCCTTGACTCCTTCTTTCAGAAGGATGTGATATTGCTGAGCCTTCCAGTGAAAAATCTTGAATATGACAGATGTAAAGATCATAGGATCTGAATCTCCACTGCCTTGCACTTGTGAAGTCATTTAAATTTGTGCAAAGATGGTATAGATGACTACACAGGGTATAAGGCAGTGGTGAATCAGGCTCCTAATCTCACATTTCCTAGTTACAATTTAATGCTTAATAGATAGCATTTTGTTAGAGAAATGGGGTTCCTCTCTTATTAGTGTGTGGTGCACCAAGGCTTGGAAAGTGCTAGTCCTGGGAACCTCCCCCTTCAGGTATTAAAGAGTTATGTAGTTATCAGATGCCCTTTGTACAATGTTCAGAGAGAAAATGATCTTTAGTAGTCAAACCTCCTATTTCTTTCTTTTTGTGTACTATTAATGCAAGTGTTTGAAAGGTCCCCTGGTCTCAGGTTGTTTCTACAAACTAAAGCACTGGTGATATCAGATTGGTCCTGACGTTTTGTGAACAAATAAAATGTTTCTGTATTGCAAACTAGAATAACCTGTTGTTCTGTGGTGTCTTTCAGGTGTCTACCCTCCTGTGTCACTCAACATACTTTTTCTATTCCATCTAGTCTTTTACCCATCAACATACTATGAGTATTTACCTTCTCATTCTGCAAGCATTCAATAACACGAACGTTAATTTTAAATTTTCATTTCTCTTTATTTCTAAAGTCAGTCCCATACCATCCAAATCCTAAGGTTGTCTTCTTGTTTGTTCTTGTAAAATGATACCAGTAATTCCAATGTCTAAAACTGCAGAAAACATTGCCCACGGTAAAGAAATTAATCTTTTTTTTTCAAGCTCTGTCAATCTAATGTATTTTTAAAGGGCAGCTCTTCGGCTAATGTAAATTTTCATAGCTCTGTTGACTTCAGTGTAACTATAACATTTTATATCAGCTGTGGATCTGTTACTGAGTTTCTGTTTCACATTTTAGAAACCAGTGTCACATCTAGGTCTTGGGAAATTGAAAACTGATTTTTAGGCAGATAATCTTTCCCAAATAAAGATACAGGAACTTTTACTAATATACAACTTCCATTAAATTATTCCATTCATCTCTGCTTTGAAAAGAGTGACTCATTCCATGTTGATTGCCAGCTTTGTGTTAGGTCTGAACTGGATCAGCAGAAATTTATCAACTGATTGCTAGCAGAATTGCAAAGCATCTTTCTCTCTGCTCAGCAGAATAAACAGTAACATTCAGTTTTGTTTTCCATTTCTTTCTCTTTTACCTTTTGTTAAGATGTTATTTGATGCCAGACGCACAGTACAGGACATTCACTTTGTTTGCATAAAATGTGAATGTTTGAACTCTGTGAGTGGAGTGCAGAAAAGTTGAGAGAGTGAAATTCATCCCTTAATCCACCCATTCCCATGACTGCTACTCCAACCAGTGAACTGCAGTATCATCCACCGTTCTTTCACATAATCATAGAAATGCTATGCTGAGGCAGGACCAAGTAAACCTAGATGATCACTGACAGGTGTTTGTCTAACCTGTTCATAAAAACCTCCACTGGTGGGGATTCCACAACCTCCTTTTGTAACCTATTCCAGTACTTAATTCTTATAGTTAGAAAGTTTTCCCTAATATCTAACCTAAATTTCCCTTGCTGCAGATTAAGCCAGCTACTTCTTGTCCTACCCTTGGTGAATATGGAGAACAATTGATCACCATGCACTTTATAACAACCTTTTTGCTATATGAAGATTATCAGTCTTAACACTACATGTACCCTGGTTTTTTAACCTTTATCATTTTTGTTGCTCTTTTCTGGACTTTCTTCAACTTGTCCATATATTTCTTAATGTGTGGCACCCAGAACTTGACACGGTACCCCATCTGAGACCTCACCAATGCCAGAGTAGGACAATTACTTCCCTTACATAGAACACTCCTGTTAATACAGCCCAGCATATTAACCTTTTTCGCAACTTCTTCACATTATTGGCTCATATTCCATTTTTGATCCACTATTTCCCCCTCTCCTTTCAATCCTTTTCAGCAGTACTATGGCCTAGCCAGTTATTCCCCATTTTGTCATTGTTTATTGAGGTCATTTTGAATTCTAACCCAGTCCTCTAAAGTGCTTGCACCCCTTGCCAGCTTGATGTGATCCACAAATTTTGTAAGTGTACTCTCCATTCCATTATCCATTAATAAAAATATCGAATAGTACCAGATCGATGACAGATCCATGTGGGACCCCACTAGATACATTCTCCATTTTGACAGGGAACCATTTAACTATTCTTTTAGTACAGTCTTTCAACCAGTTGCACACCCACCTGATGGTAGTTTCATCTTAACCACATTTCTCTAGTTTGCTTATGAGAATGTTATGTGGGAGTGTATCAAAAGCCTTTCTAAAATCAAGATATGTCTCATCTATAACTTCCCCTCTGTCGCCCCATCCACTAAGCCAGTAACCCTGACAAAGAAGGAAATTAGGTTGGTTTGGCATGATTTGTTCTTGACAAATCCATGTTGGCTGCTATTTATTATCCATTATCTCCTGTGCCTTACAAATTGTTTGTTTAATAATGTGTACCGGTCTCGTTGTAGGTATCGAAGTTAGGCTGATTGGTCTATAATTTCCCAGGTCCTCTTTGTTCCCCTTTTTAAAGATAGGTACTATCTATTTGCTCTTCTCCAGTCCTCCAGGACTTCATCCATCCTCCATGAGTTCTCCAAGATGATCATTAATAGTTCTGAGCTAGCTTCAGCTAGTTCCTTAAGTACGCTCAGGTGAATATCAACAGATCCCGCCAACGTGAATACATCTAACTTATCTAAATATTCTTTAGCCTGTTCTTTTCCTATTCTGGCTTCTGGTTTTGCCCCCTCGTTAATATGGTATCAAAAATCTGATCAGTTACCTTTTTCAGTGAAGACTGAAGCATGCTGGTTGCATGATGCACTGGGATCAATGGGAGCACTTGAGCTGCATAAATGCGGATTGTTGACTCCCAAAGTGATGATCTGCATTAGCCCCACATAAACTAGCACAGAGACCACCCTGAAGAACTCACTGAGAGTATGAAGATGCCCCTCTGAGAGTGTTCAGATAGGCAACTTCCGGAATAGGTCTTATATGGGTTAAAGTTGTGTGACAGGCCTTTCCACAAGGAATTAATGTGGCTTAGAATTCAATAGCAAACAGATATCTCCCTTGATCAGAATAAATGCCTGTACAAAATTTTGATAATCTCTGTGGTCTTGGACTGATGGGTGAAATTCATTTTCCCTGCCTGCCCTCACTGTACCCACAAAGAGCTTGAATGAATAAAAGGGCAGGACAGACAATGAACCAACCTTTTCCTTGGAATATGACCACTGAATTCAGCTGACTTACGAGGAATGAATTTAGTCCTATATGTCCTTAATTTTAGATTCAAATAACAAGATTCAAGTTGTAAAGGATGACAGAAAGAACAGAGTCACCATTAGCCCCTGTGAATCCCACTCCTGTGAAGTTTTGATATGATGTTCAGAGTCTTTGTATCTTGGTTTCATTGTCTCTCTTTAGCAGCTGGTATATTTTAATAACATGACTTGTTTCCTGTTGCCTCTGCTTTTCCATTAACTTTGCCATCCAGCAAAATGCATCCCTGCTTTTCTGGAAGTACAGAATACTTGACATATCCCCAGCACCTTATAGGACAATTCTGTGTTTTGCTCTATATTCTGTCTCCAATAAAACCTTAATGCCAGGAGTTAAGTTTTTTCCTGTGTTTCCATTTAGAATGCCAAAATTATCGGTGTAGAAAATATATGAAGGCAGCAGTTAAAATTGCCACATTATGGAGATGCAGTACTCTCTCCACAGTTAAGATTGCAACTAGTTTCCGTTGTAAAACCCTATAGCTTTGCTTTGAATATCTGTTTGGCCAGAAAACTGTAGATTTACTATGAGTGGAAAGTATAATTTTGCAGCTCACTTAAATTTTTTTTTAAAAATCCATCAAATTGTTCTGCTGGATGACTGAATCTTACAAAGAATACGTACGTCCTTCTATCACTAACAGAGAGAAAGATACGCTTGGATATTTTATTATGAGAGGGGATAAGTTCTCTGTAGTTAAGGTTATAACTAGACCAGTCATTCTGATAAGTCTTGTAACTCCACAAACAAACAAAATATTCTCATGTTTTTAGATTTTTAGGGTTAAATTTCAGGAGAAATCACTTTTTTGAAAAATTGAATTAAATTACATCAAATTATTTTTTAAAATGTCTGAATTTTTTTGGAAAGTGTGAAATGTTTCTCTCTGAATGAAAAAAAATCACATTACACCAAAAGTTCTCAAATTGGGGGTCATGACCCCTCAGGGGATCATGAGGTTATTACATGGGGACTCACGAGCTGTCAGCCTTCATCCCCAAATGCTGCTTCCCCTCCAGAATTTATAATAGTGTTAAATTATTAACACTCGCTGTTTGAAAGGGTTCACCAATACAAAAGTTTGAGAACCACTGTATTACACACACATGTCAAGAATACATAGATTTTGAGACGTTTTAGTTTGTTTTTTTACAAGAAGCAAGTTTCAAGGGCAGGAATGATAAAATATTTAAGAAACTGATGTGATGGGACTGGATATTCGGAGTTTTTTGGTTCAAAGAAGCCAGAGGAGACCTGGGAACTGATTCCAATGGGCAAACTGATATCTTTAACTATTCATTTTCTTGTCTTTAAGTGCTTGAGTTTTATAAATAATGAACAACTATGCTTTTGTCACTAAGCAACCTTAACTTTTATTTAAAATGAATTTTTTTGCAATGATTAAGCTTTAAGTTAAATGTAAAGCTCCAGCAAACCTATAAATAAATAATTTATTGAAAAATTGTGACTATGAAGATGCATATGTTGCCCTTCCATGTAACCTTGTAATCTAATTGTCCTTGCCGGAAAAGGCCATGTGATGACCCTAAAGGCTATTAAGAAACAAACTGATGTTTAATCAGTTCTTGTTGGATAAACTTGAATCTCCTTTGGGGACAGATGGTTCATTTGTTTGCCCAGATTAATTATGATATATTGTCACAAATTCTCCTCTAAATAGCCTTGGATAGGGCTTTGCCTTGAATTAAGCAGATATAGCTACACTGTATTATTTAGCACTGTTTACTACTTAGAATGGAATTTGATTACAGTGTCCATAGCTCTTCCCAAGCAAAGCCAGGCACAGACAAAGAATAGTGGGGGCATGACTGAAATGTCATTCTACCTACTGTAATGTAATGACTTCCATCAAATATGATAGAAAAACAATTGCCTCTTTGTTGTGGTTCCCCCAAGACCTCTTCCACTTGGTTCCTCAAGAACTCAGTTTGACTCCAATCTCATCATTCGGGTACCTTTATTTTTCATACCACAAACCTGTGCTGAATTAATCAGATTCAAGAGTAAGGGATGGGTATAGAAATACTCCGCATCCAGTGTTACAGAGCAAAAATGTTCCTTATGTATACTTTTACCAATGTATATATTCTTAACTATACTTTTCATTACACACTTCCAGATATTCTTGGTTACTTTTCAGGAATCAATACCTGTACAGCAGGCTCTGTGCACACACTGTTTTTACCTCATCTTACATTCCAGGCTTATTTTGTCCATTGTAAATGGTACCAGGCTATTCCCCCTTACCCCAATTAGTACAGACATCCTAACTGTAGCCTACTGATCCATTTACCTTCCTAGTCATGCCCACTAAGAAATGAGGTGAGTTACTTATGCCCAGGAATTTCTACATAGGAATTTATGTACACAAGTGAAAATAACTATCCTAACCTCCACATAGCTGATATCTTCGTGGTTTGAAGTACCTAAATATACATAGAAATACCTTTTTATTTGTACTAAGTCTAAAAATTGACATTTACTTATCTACCAGGCTTGTGATTGGATGTTGTGGTGTGCTCAAGTGGCATTTGGGGGGTTGTTGGAAGCATGTTGATAAAATTCCGCCATCAAACTGAAGGGAGGATTGGAGTGATTTTCATAGCTTTGATTGAAGTCCATCCCGGTTAGAAATGACATGTCTTTGGGGTTCATTAAAATACTTAAGACATGCAGGCTTTAAAAAAAATTATTTTTGGAATGTGCCAGATTGCACCAAAGTATCAAATGAGTTTCTAAAGGGACCATCATGTAGGGGTTGTTCCTCACCCCCGCTCTTACAAGACCTTCCCTCCTCTTTCCTGGCTGTTTCAAATTACCCAAGCTCAACAATGTGCTGTTCCATCTGTATATTTTTCCAGGATGTTCACTTAAAAGATTTTTGTCAGCTTGGTGGTCTGGCCTCCCATCTGGGCTGCTGTGGTGAGAGGGTGATTTTGTTTAAATGGGTAAAGAAATTAATTGATCAATCTTCAGCCTCATTTCTCTGCAGGCTTTCTCTGCATTTCTCCCCCATGCTGGGTTTATTTGAGGCCAAGGAGAGTTTCTTGCGGGAGTTCTGTGTTGAAATATTAGCAGGACATCACTAATTTTGTACAGATTTTGGAGAAGAACACAAAAGCTTACTTTTGATTTTTAAAATATGATGAATTCCCAAACAGAACGGTACTTGAGCTGCTTAGGGCTGGGTTTTATAACACTGTAGCTCCCACAGTGCTTTGCTGAACAAGCAGAAAATAAAAGATTTCCCCCTTAAATTTTCTGTTTTAACTGTTTCCTCCAAACACTCATTAATATGAGGGAAATGATGAAAAGACAAACATGTGGAAACTTTGTCTGGTCAGCGCCCTATTGTTGAATATCCTGCAGTGCAATGGGCTGCCCTTAAATCAGACTTGTCAAGTACATCAACTCCAAGTAAAATTATGACTGCAGAGTCTGTAAATGAGGGACTCCTGTGCCTAGGACTTTCCGAGTAGATATCATGCTTATTGTTAAAAGTAACTGTGGTGATTTTCTTTCTATCTAGAGCTAGAGCACATTTGTCACAGTCTAATCCTTTATGGTGCTAGCCTTTTGGGGTTTGTACTGACACTTCTTCTGACTATGTAGTCGAAAGATCCTCTGCCAACCCACATTAGGATCTGTATGCTTGAGGGCCTGTTTTAATAAAACATCCTCAGACTAGTCCTAAACTCTTACATCCACCTTCTTGCAAGTCTCAAACAAATGTCCCCTTCACATGACCTAACTAGATACATTTGTATTTACCCAAAACTAGATCTGTGTATAACACACAAACCCAGAACAGTTAACCTGCTGTACCCCTGTATCCAATGGTCACTCCCTTCCAAATTCTGAAGCATTCATACACGTCACTTGCATTTCTCATTACTCTGTATCTACAGGTTTCTTTTTCTGGTCTCTGAGTAGTGTAGGGATTATTTTTGTTTGTTTATTTTTTGCTAAGACTCTGTTTCTTAAAGTCTGCTCACCCCCTAGTGTTTAGAACAGAGGAACCATCTTTTCTTTAATGCTTATGATGAAGCAACTGAATAATTTTACAGCTACTCCCATTAGGCCTCACTTGCCACTGCCATTATGACACAACCTTGCTGTGAGGGAAAGGTAAATTCAGCCACATACAAAAAATGGTGAGGGGTGAGTGGAAAAACAGGAGTGAGAGTGCATGAATACTGCAGGCCCAATTGGGGGGATGACAAAATAGTAGAAAGTTTGAGTGTGTGGGAAAACATCTTATTTTTATCTCCTGGAATGTCTATATCTCTGGATTGGGTTGGGAAGCCCAAGCATCACTCCTTTCCACAATCCCTTAGTGCAGTACAACAGCCGTCCTCCCCCCTCATCTCAGCACTAGCAGTGCTGCTCACAACAAAGAACAAATTGTCTTAAGAATGATGCAAGTCTGGTTTATTTAGCTTTTATCTGATTGGTTTTGTTTTAATTTTGTCATCTTGGATCAATGCTAAAATAACACAGTTGTTAAAATTTCTGTGGGCAGCAGTAGTAGATCATTAACACTACCCATTGTGGATAATTTGTGTAATATATTTTTCGACTGTTGTAAATAAGTCTCTAGTAGCTGCTACAGTGATAAACATTGTCAAATAAAAACTAAACCTGGACAGATATTTTCAGCTGTTGAAGCCCAAGGGTCCACACACAGAGATCTGATTGTTTTTGTTGTTATAGAGTAGTGGCTTTCACCCTTTCCAGACAACTGTATCCCTTTTAAGAGTCTGATTTTGTTTTGCACAGCACTTAAAATACATCTTACTCACCTCATGTAAAATACTCGCTAACAAAATCAGACAAAATACAAAAGTATCACAACACACTATTACAGAAAAATTGCTTACTTTCTCATATTTACTATATAATTATAAAATAAATCAGTTGGAATATAAATAATGTACTTACATTTCAGTGTGTAGTATATAGAGCAGTATATACAAGTCATTCTATATGAAATTTTAGTTTGTACTGACTTCGTTAGTGCTTTTTATGTAGCCTGTTGTGAAACTAGGGAAATATCTAGATGAGTTGATGTACCCCCTGGAAGGCCTCTGTGTACCCCTGGTTGAGAACTATTGTTATAGAGTGCCTATCACCATAGCAGCTACTTAGTTTGTGTAATTACTTTAATGTTGTCAATATCTACAATAGGTAGTATTAATAAACTATTTGCCGGTGCCTTCAGAAATTTTAACATCCTTATTAGAGAGACAAGATGGGTGAGGTACTTCTTTTATTGGACCAATGTCTGTTGTTGAGAGAGACAATCTTTTAGGCTTACACAGAGCTCTTCTTCTTTTCTCTCTCACCAACAGAAGTTGGTTCAATAACATATTAGCTCACCCATATTGTCTCTCTAATATCCTGAGACCCACACAGCTATAACAACCCTGCATACTGCAATCTTGTTGTCTTTTACCATGAAGAACAATGATAAAGTTAAACACGCACAAAAAATGGTATCAGAAGTCAATGGAGTTCTGCAGTGGTCCGGTTTGGTGGCATGACTGGGGCTTTAAGGCTGGAATCTGCAAATAGATCCATGTGGGGGTACACAGAAATTCAGCAGGGGTTCTGCATGGGTGTGCCCAGGCAGATCCATTTGCAGGACTAGCCTTTCTTTAATAAGAACTCATTCTTTAATAAGAATTGAATTAATTGTAAGGTCTGCTTTATAGGGCAGGGACTATTGTCTTCCTATGTATGTGGACAAACTGCACTAGCACAATAGGGCCCTCGTTTCTGACTGTGGCCTTTAGATGAATGTTACTATAATATAAATATTGTAATAGTAATTGTAAGTGCCCTCATTACAAAAATAAAACAACCTTGAGATTTTAGAACAACATACTGCCTTGAGAGAACTCTATTTTACAGTTTAATAGTTGAATATAAACTGTCACATTCTTTTTTTTTTTAAATAAACTGAATATATGGACACAAACATTTTACAGTGTTTAAAAATAATTGTTAAAAATGACAGAAGAGAAATGATAATACAGAGAACTGAACTCAACAACAGCATTTCCTGGCAGAGGAACTCCCATCAGGACTAAGGTCAGGATCCAGAAGCAAGAAGATGGGGGGAGAACATGGATACAAAACACAAGCATCAAGTAGTGGAAGAGATTTGTTCATTAGCTATCCAGATTAATGACAGCTATGCAGGCATAGTGGGTGACATTCTCCTTCTCTTAGCCAGGCTGCTGAGCTGTCAGCATGAAGTCTTCATGACGAATGCCACTGAAAAGGTATTTATTTCCCCCATTTCAGGATGATGCAAATGTTCCTGCTTAAATACTTAATAAGATCCATTAAACAGGAGTCATTTCAGAGGGATTGTGGTAAGTTTAAAAACAAACAAGCGATCATATTTATTAAAAATTCTGAGATAGCATATCAAATAATTTCATTTGTATGTTTTAGAAAGCTGCAATGTATTTAGATAATAGCACACTTCCATAAGTGCTGTTTATAAATACACCTCTACCCCGATATAACACAAATTCGGATAGAACACAGTAAATCAGTGCTCCAGGGAGGCGGGGCTGTGTGCTCCGGTGGATCAAAGCAAGTTCGATATAATGCAGTTTCACCTATAATGTGGTAAGATTTGTTGGCTCCAGAGGACAGTGTTATATCAGGGTAGAAGTGTATATGTAGAATTCTGTAATGTTTTAAAAAAATCAATGTACTTCCAAACTTTAATAAATAAGAATATAATAAGCAATCATTTAATATCATAAAATTACACAACCACCAGTTATTTTTTTATAGAAATCTTTTTTTCTTTTATGATGATCTACGTCCAGAATTAGGCCTTTGTGTCCCACAAAGGCCACACGTATGTGACTTCACTGATTTGGTGGAAACAGACCTGTAAAACAGCTTTTGTTGTTTGTTTTAAAAAGGTATGTTTCTGGCTCTCTTCCTTGCAAAGAGAGCCTTGAAATGTAAAGCCATCACTAAGCTGAACGGGAAAAATTGGTTCCAGTTTTCAGCATGAAGCTCCCTGTGATGATTTGGGGAGTCTATGTACAACATATCAATTCTGTTTTATGCTATGGACTCTTTATGTATCTGTATCAGACTACAAATTCCATTTTGATTGCAAGGCTGGTTTGCCTTCTCTGCTGTCTTTTTACTTCTATCGTGGACCAAAATTCCAAAAAGTAATGACAAAGGGCTAACAAGGGAAGGTTGTTAAATCCTGGTGACCCTCTATGCAAATAGAAGCACCATTGGATGAACAATTTGATCACTGGAAGAGGCTGACTGGGGTCATTTGACAAAGGGAACTGGAAGTTATAAAAGAAAGAATGGGTTTCTCTTTCTGTTTTTATGGGAGAGAGGAGAAGGAGATAGTCACTCACATACTCAGACTCCATAATTTGGAGAAGCAATGTGTTGGAGGAGGGAGCCAGGACACCCCAGACAACTCTGACCAAATCCTAAAGAAAGCTCAAAAATGGTGAGGAAACTGAGCAGGCAAGGATCCACACCTGCTCCATGATTAAGTCTTCCAGGCAGTATAGTAATACAAATTATAAAGATTAATAGGTGTGTTTGTTGTCATGTCTATATCTAAATATCATTAGCACTATCCAAAGTAAGGAGCAATTTACAAAGACTGTGTGTTATGTGCTTCAATAATCGTGTGTTTCTGGAGAGAGAAACTAGAGTGCTCACAGGTTGGAGCTCTGTGAAAGGATGTGCTTAAGCTAGTTGGGTGATATGGGGGTCAGCCCTGGTCCTTGGGGCCTAGGCCAGCTGGATCATGAGGTCCTACTTCTCTGTGCGGGAAACCATTAGGCCAAAGAGAGAGACCATGCTCATAGACACATCAACTTATAGACTTTAAGGTCAGAAGGCACCATTGTGATCATCTAGTCTGACCTCCTGCACAATGCAGGCCACAGACCTATCCAGACCAAGGGAAGCTTAAGAGCACATGAGTCCAGCTTGGTAGGACCCACATACAGCAGACTAGTTGAGTATCCAGCAGGGGAAGCTTTACAAGGATGGTGATATACCCATCTATTACAAAGTGAGCCTATTAGTTTAGGATGTATGTCAAAGAATAATCTCACTAAACTTCTCCCAGATCCTAAGGAGGTTCCTCTGCTTAATGCTCTGATTATGAGGGAATTTGTTTCACTTAGGATGGAGATGAGGAAGACAATAAATGTCTTGCAATCCTGCCTTGCCTGCTAGGCCTACCTCTGTCTGCCTTCTACAGAATGAAGGCACCCTGAGAGGATAGCAGTAGGTGAGATCAGATTTTGTTTATAACTGTAACATTCATAATCTCAGGTAATTAAAATTTACTAACATGACCTACTACTTTTACCAGAAAAAGCTTGGGAGATTGTCTCACTGTGATCGGGTGGAGGAGGCCATGAGGCCCTCTGCTGGAGGCCTTATAGTCCTGCCACATACCCCACCCCAGAAACAGGCAGCGGAGAGAGTCCTCCAAGTGGCCTAGAATGGCAGCATGAAATGCAGCCAATCAGAGAGGGGCTGCAGGGAATAGCCAATCTGGGCCCAGCAAGCCCATATAAAAGGAGCTGCAGTGTAGTGCAGAGTTCAGTTCCTCCCTAGAGCTAGAAGAGAGTGGATAGTGGGCCTAGCTGGCTGAGGGAGCTACAGGACCTTGGACAGAGCAGTGCTGGGAGAGGCTGGGTGGGAGGGAATGTGAAGGAGCACTGGGCTGGCTGTTGGGACCGCAACCAGGACAAAGCCCTGAGGTAAGGGTGAAGAATGTGTTGGGGCCACAGAGAAGTGACCCAGGTAATTGTAGCAGCAATGCAGTTTATTTAAAGGGGTGAGGGAGATGGCTTCTATCTATTGGATCCCTGGGCTTAGACCCAAAATAGAGGGTGGGCCAGGGTTGCTAAGCACTAGGAAGGTGGCCTGGACTTTGGTACTCCCCAGAAGAGGAACTGAACTCTTTTAGTGGCTCATCTGAAGAGCTGAGGCCAGAGAGGCAAAGAGTCTCCAGGGAGTGATTCCTGGGGGTAGAGCCCTGTGTGGATACAAATTTATATCTGCAGATATGTATCAGTATCTGTGGAACTGCATGGCTCTCCCTGGAACCACAGTGGCAAAAGGGGCAGAATGTGGGACTGCCTGTTCCAGGAACCAGCACCCCATGCTGGCAGCTCCTCTGGTGTGGCTATACTCACCTCAGACAGGAGAGGCAAACAGCTGCATGGAAGGGACGGGGGCAGTGCTGAGGGTGGTACAGCTGTGCCGGAGGGAATACTGGCACGGAGCACTGGCCCCATGTTCTACTCCTTTTGCTGTTGCAGCTCCTGGGAGAGCCCTGTGGTTCTGCAGATACTGATTTATATCTGCAGATATAAATTTGTACCCATGCAGGGCTCTTCCTGGGGGATGCAGCTCCACAACAGGGTCAGGACTGGTTGAAAGCAGGAAATATTCAAGGGAGCACAGAAGGGTACTGGAATAGGCCCTGCTGGACTGATTGAGGAGTGAGTCCAGGGATGGGACTGCAGATGAAGGGACCTGACAGTGGGCACAGAGATTGGCCCCCTGTGGGACTTACATCCCAGAAGGGGTTTGATTTATCTCACATACAGACTGTGTGTGAGGTGACTTGGCTAGAAAGCTGGGTCACATCCCCCAGGAAGACTCACCACAAAGCAGAGAGAACGTTCAGGCACATACACTTGGTAAAGGGGGCGCTTGAGAGAGGTGAATGCACCCTATCACACGCACCAATGTTCATTTGTGGAAAATGCTTCCATCAAGCATATTCATAGACTCTAGGGCTGGAAGGGACCTTGAGAGGTCATCGAGTCCAGTCCCCTGCCTTCATGGCAGGACCAAATACTGTCTAGACCATCCCTATGCCATTGCAGAGTCCATTAGACTTTGCAGAGATTTATTTCTACTGCTACGTGGGGGAAAAAAACTTCATGAAGTCAACAAGGGAGTCTTTAACTATAGGACAATCCATGCTGGATCGCCTGCACACCAAGAAAGAGGATTTGACTCAGGGAAATAGATGAATAGGAAAATTAGATCCAATGAGCAAGAGTTACTTGAACTGAGTATAGTGAGGAATGGCTTAGCAGAATATACCAATACAAAGGTACTAGAACTGAGAAACAAAATTTGTGGAATTAAAAAAAGTGAGTTATGTCTGATTGGAGGAAATAAAATATCTATCACTGTATGAAAACATAATAACAGAATCAACCTGTCCAAATGATATTCTTTCTAGGGAATTGACAAATAGCTTACTATACTATAGAATTCTCTTTTTAAAAATATAAGGATAACTGGATAGGTAGGTGAAGACTACAGAAAGCATATTCTAGAGCCAACAGTATAACTGCAAAGAAGACTTCATTAAGTTCTATCATTATGGTACTTTCCTTCTAAATTGAATAGTAGGATTATGATTGGTATCACACGACCCCAGTCTTGCCCAAATTCACCAGTTGTTGGTTAGGTTTTTATTAGTTGCAAGGTTCATACACTGACTATTATTAGAGCTCTTCAACAAACAGAGCTAAGTTAGCTTTCTAAATTACAGCTTTCTAAATCACCAGCTTAAATCAGCTGCTTTATCTCCAAGCATCTTAAGTACTAACAAATACTGGATATACCATGCATTGTCTTAGAGCTTATTATCTACTGACATTAAGAATTAAATGTAAAATGTTTTTATACATACCTGTTTACTTTAGTTAGTTGTTAACCTGCCAGGAGGGTTATTTTCTGATGTTAGTTACTGTACAAGGTCTTGGAATGCTGTGATACTACATAATACAGTGTTATAACAATTCAAGTTGTTGTAAACAGCTCCAAAACCAAATCAACCAAAGTAACAAACAAATACCGGTATCCAAAAGTGGAAGAAAATTATTCTAGTGCTACATATGGGACTAACAGTGATAAATAAAAGGCTTACTTGCCAGATATTGTTTATAAAAATATGGCAAAATGTAAAAGGAAGACAGAAGAAAAAACAGAATGATGAAGAGGCTTGACAGTCATTTTAGGGGGGGGAAAAATAGATTAAAATTGTTTGTTAGAATACATGAAATTGACTATGGGATCACCTTTTAGTTTTTTTCTTGGAAAGGGATAAACACTCATTAGCATTTAAGAAAAAATAAGCTTGTTTTTCCAAAATATTCTTTTATTAGGCCTTTTTCTTTTTGTATACAAATGCTGATTAATGTCACTTTCTGTGTTTTGAGATTCTATTTAAATTAGAATAAGATATTGCAGACTTTTTTTTTCTTAAAATAAAACTACTCTGAAAATGTAGGGCCTGATCTGCTTCCTTTGAAATCTCTTCTCCCACCCCTCCCCCTGGACTTAAATGGAGCAGAACTGGGCCTTTAGTTTCCTTGAAAGTCAAAATGTTATGAAGGACACTGGCAAAAAGTGTGCTTCATCACTATCCTTTTGTTTTCTTTCTTTGAAAGTGAACCAACTTCATGAAAACCAAGCCAGAAGGAAAAAAGGCTTCTTTATCATTTAAAAGCAGTTAATGTCGGAGGCCCTTATCTTGCAAACACAGTGAGTACTTAACTTTAAGCATGAGTCATTCCCTTAACATAAATGAAATTAAGCACATGCAGGAGTGTTTGCAGGATCAGGTCTGAAGGTACAAACTATTATTTCTCATGCCTTTCTATAAAGTGTCTGGTGCAAACATTTTAATTTCTTCTCCACAATTGAAAAACTTGAACTAGCTTGTTTGCATGTGGGGATGTAACCAAGTTTACCAAGCACACTGTTTACAAAGTTACATTTTATACTGGCTACTTCCTTCTTCTATATTGCTGCTATGAGTGACCAAACAATGCCAAGGTGGCAGGGCTGGTGCAACCATTTAAGTGACCTAGGCGGTCACCTAGGGTACTAGGATTTTGGGGGCATCATTTTCTTCTGCAGCGACCGCGGTGGCCAGATCTTCGGCCGCTCCGGTCGCCACCGGCATTTAGGCAGAGGGAGCTGGGGCAGAGGAGCATGGGGAGGGCCGCCTGCAGCAAGTAAGGATGGGGTGGGCAGCAGGGCTGCCCAGAGGATTCAGGGGGCCTGGGGTCTTTGATGGCGAATCCTGGAGCAGAAGGACCCCCCCGCCGCCGAATTACTGCCAAAGTGGGGGCCGCTCGCCGCCAAAGTGCCACGAAGACCTGCAGCAGGGGGTCCCTGCTGCCAAATTACTGCCGAAGACCCGGCACTTTGGCGGTGGGTCCTGCTTCAGCAGCAATTCGCTGGTGGGGGGGGGTCCTTCTGCTCCAGGGCGGAAGGACCCCCTGCCGCCGAATTGCCGCTGAAGACCCGGAGCGGAAGAAGCTCTGGGGGCTCAGACCCCGCAAGAGGTTTCCGGAGAGACTGAAGGACCCCGCTCCAGGGGCCAAAAATTCTCATGAGGGCCCCAGGGCAAATTGCCCCACTTGCCTCCACCCTCCCAGGTGGCCCTGGGGCGCAGCACGCAGGGGAACTCCCTGCCCCAGCTCACCCCTGCCCCTCCTCCTCCCTGAGCATGCCGTGGCTGCTTCACTTCTGCCGCCTCCCAGGCTTGTGGCACCTAAGCTGATTGGCGCCACAAGCCTGGGAGGTGGGAGAAGTGAAGCAGCCATGGTGTGCTCAGGTTGGAGGCGGAGCAGGGGTGAGCTGGGGCGGGATGGGTGCCTGAGGGTGTGGGGGGGAATTGCCTTGGGAGGGGGCGCCTTAGGGCAGGGGCTTGGGGACGGGGGAGGGCGCAAGGTGGAATTTTCGCCTAGGGCGCAAAACGTCCTTGCACCAGCCCTGCAAGGTGGTTGTCCTACTTTTTGCCTTCATATTCTTCAAAAGGGCTAGATAATTACAGTTAAAAGAACCCATCAACTTTCTTCCAAGAAAAGTATCATATGTGTCACTGTGCAGAATAAAAAGGGCATGGATCAAAGGCAGCAAAGCGTGATGAACCCAATAGAATCTTCCTTGCCTTCATATTGTAAGTTCTTTAGGTCAAGATGTATCAATTTGGCACAGACCTATTACTGTACAGCACAGCCCCCATTATAATGTTATCAGAATATTAATCTGAGAGTTTGGCTACACTTGCAGCTGTACAGCGCTGGGAGTTACTGCTGTCTTCGTACAACTCTGTAGGGAAAGTGCTGCAGCGTGGCTACATTTGCAGCGGTGTTGGGAGTGGTGCATTATGGGCAGCTATCCCAGCATTCAAGTGGCTGCAACGTGCTTTTCAAAAGAGGGGGGTGGGGTGGAGTCGGATTACGAGCCCCCAGCAGCCAGCATACCTCCGAGATGAAATGTCAGGGCGACAGATGGGCCCTCCGTCTCCCTCAGCAGAGAGTCTCCGACCACCACTACCTACAACCTCCCAGCCTTAGGGTACGAGGCTCTCCTCCTTTACTGTAGGGGGTATTCCTTCTCTCCTGTACAAGAAGAGCATAATGGTTACCAATTACCACGGCGGGAGGGTTCACACAGGGATGGAGCACTGCCAGCTGCCAGAAGTAACCAGCGCCAGTGTCCTCCCTGAGCCATCTCCTCCTCCACCAGTGGTGTGTCAGCAATCCCTGTGACTGGGACAGCTACCTCAGCTGTCTCACATGACACTGTCCAGGAATTGCCTGTGGATTACGGATGCTCCTCAACCTAGCCAACTCCCTCCTGTGCTCTCCCACCAGTGCCTGAGAATTCCACCAGTAGCACCTTTCACATTGGATGCCCCCCCAGCCTGGATATCAGTAAGTGGAAATTGCAAGCTACAGTCTTGCAAAACCACACCGAATCTTAGTAGAAAGCATCCATGCTCTGGTGCTCTGTCTGGCTACAGGCGCAGTGAGAAGGATAGAAGCAGTGCTGGCACAGGTGTGCAGTTTCCTAACCATCGTAAGCCTCCCTCTGTCAACTCCCTCTCAAACTGCCCTGTCTGCAGCTCTCTGTCCACTCTGCTCTGCCTTAAAGAGAAAGTTTGGGATGTAGTTTTTTATAGGTTTCAACGGACTAACGGTCATGGAGTAGGACCAACAAGGACCCCTCTCCCTCCCTTCTCCCTTCCAAACTCCCTTTGCGAAACTCCCTGTTAGCAGCCCCCTGGTCGCAAACTCCCCTGGTCGCTTGTGCGTGGCTTATAAAGCCCTGGCCTGAGTGAATGCCAATTACCAGAGGCTCACCAATTACCAGAGGCTTTAGCTTTCAAACTTCCTTTGTAGCTCAGCCTCCAACTGCCAGCTACAGCAACGTCCTTCAAACAACCATAACAAACAAACAGACTGACAAACAAAGCTCACTAGGGTTGAGGAGCATCCCGTATCCACGAGCAATTCCCTGGACAGTGTCCATGTGGAGAACAGCTGAGTGTAGCTGTCCCCAGTTTTCACAGGACTGCTGACACACCACTGGTTGGAGGAGGAGATGGGCTCAGGTGGACACTGGCAGCTGGTGCTTCTGGCAGCTTGGCAGTGCTCCACCCCTGCTGCGAACCCTCCCGCCGTGGGTAATTAGGTAACCTATTTATGCTCTTCTTGATACAGGAGAGAAAGGAATCACCCCCTACAGTAAAAGGAGGAGAAGAACTCTGTACCCCTAAGGCTGGCGGTCTGCTGCCACACCTGAAAATACAGGAAACGTAGGGTAGTGGTGGTCGGAGACTCTCTGCTGAGGGGGACGGAGGCGCCCATCTGTCGCCCTGACATTTCATCTCGGGGAGGTATGCTGCCTGCCGGGGGGCTCATATTCCGAAATGAAAAAAAATGTTACAGAGGCATTGTCGAGGATTATCCGGCCTCTGACTACTACCCCCATGCTACTCATCCATGTGGCACAAATGATACTGCGAGGTGTGACGCTGAGCAGATCAAGAGTGACTACAGGGCTCTGGGAGTACAGGTGAAGAGTTGGAGCACAGGTGGTATTCCTTCGATTCTTCTTGTCAAAGGTAGGGCCCGGGCAGAGACAGACGCATCATTGGAGTGAATGCTGGCTGCGAAGATGGTGTCGCCAGGAGGGCTTTGGCTTCCTTGACCATGGATGCTATTCAAGAAGGACGCTAGGCAGAATGGCGTTCACCATTCGAGGAGGGGAAAGACCCTATTTGCACGTAGGCGCTAACTGAGTGAGGAGGCTTTAACTAGGTTCGACGAGGACAGTGAGCAAAGCCCACAGGTAAGTGGGAACATAAGGCCTGGGAGATGGGTGGGAAACGAGGGATCATGGCTATAATGGCAGAGAGAAAGGAGGGTCAGGGCAAAACTGGGAGGCAAGATCAAACCAGTATCTTAGATCCTATGATACAAATGCGAGAAGTATGGTAATAAGCAGGAAGAATGAAGTGCTAATAAATAAATACAACTATGACATGTTGGCATCACTGAAATTGTGGATAATACACGATTGAATGTTTGTATAGATGGGTATAGTTTGCTCAGGAAGGATAGACGGGGAAAAGGGAGGAGGTGTTGTCTTATATAATTAAACATGTACACACTTGACTTGAGTGGAGAGGACATAGGAACGGAAGTGCGAGAGTCTCTGGTTAGGAGAAAAGGTAAAAAAAGGGTGACATCGTGCTAGGAGTCTACTACAGGCCACCTAACCAGGTGGAAGAGGTGGATGAGGCTTTTTTTAATCAACAAACAAAATCATCCAAAGCCCAGATTTGGAGGTGATGGGTACTTCAACTATCCAATATATTAGGAAATAACACGCGGGGCACAGACATCCAAACAGTTCCTGGACTGCATTGCAGACAACTTTTTATTTCAGAAGGTTGAAAAAGCTACTGCGGGGAAGCTTTCTAAGACTTGATTTAACAATAGGAGGAACTCGTTGAGAATTGAAAGTAGAGGAAGCTTGGTGAAAGTGATCATGAAATCATAGAGTTTGCAATTCTAAGGAGGTAGAAGGGAGTACAGCAAAAGAGACAATGGATTTCAGGAAGGCGGATCTGGTAAGCTCAGAGACTGATAGGTAAGTCCCATGGAATCAAGACTGAAGGAAAAACAACTGAGGAGAGTTGGCAGTTTTTCAAAGGACACTATTAAGGCCCAAAAGCAAGCTATTCCGAGGTAGGAAAGATAGAAAATTGTGGCCAAAGACCACCTTGGCTAACCCACAAGATTTGCATGACCTACAAAAATAAAAAGGAGTTGTATAAAAATGGAAACTAGGTCAGGATTACAAAGGATGGATATAGGCAAACAACACGGGAAGTGCAGGGGCAAGATTAGAAAGGCAAAGGCAAAAAATGGCCCAAACTAGTATGGGAATAAAGGGAAACAAGAAGACTTTTTATCAATACATTAGAAGCAAAGGAAGACAAGGACAGGGCAGGCCACTGGCTCATGAGGAGGGAGAACAGTAACAGGAAACTTGAAATGGCAGAGATCTTAATGACTTCTTTGTTTCGGCTTCACTGAGAAGTCTGAAGGAATGTCTAACATAGTGAATGCTTATGGAAGGGGAGGTTTAGAAGATAAATAAAAAAAAGAGCAAGTTAAAAATCACTTAGAAAAGTTAGATGCCGCAAGCACCAGGGCCTGATGAAATGGATCCTAGAATACTCAAGGAGTTAATAGAGGAGGTAATCTGAGCCTCTACCTATTATCTTTGAAAGTCATGGGACGGAGAGATTCAGAAGACTGGAAAAGGGCAAATATAGTGCCCATCTATAAAAAGGGAAATAAAAACAACCCAGGAAACTACAGACCAGTTAGTTTAACTTCTGTGCAGGGAGATAATGGAGCAAGTAATTAATGAAATCATCTGCAAACACTTGGAAGTGGTAGACAGGGAATAGCCAGCATGGATTTGTAAAGAAACAATCAGTTCAAACCAATCTGATAGCTTTCTTTATAGGATAAGGAGTCTTGTGGATAAGGAGAAGCGTGGATGTGGTATACCTAGACTTTAGTAAGGCATTTGATACAGTCTCACAGATATTTTTATCGATAAACTAGGCAATACAATTAGATGGGGCTACTATAAGGTGAGTGCATAACTGGCTGGAAACCGTACTCAGAGAGTGGGTTTAATGGTTCCCAATCCTCTGGAAAGGTATAACAAGTGGGTTCTGCAGGGGTCTGTTTTAGGACCGGCTCTGTTCAATATCTTCATCAATGACTTAGATGTTGGCATAGAAAGTACGCTTATTAAGTTTGTGGACGATACCAAACATGGAGGATTGCAACTACTTTGGAGGACAGGGTCAAAATTCAAAATGATCTGGACAAATTGGAGAAATGGTCTGAGGTAAACAGATGAAGTTCAATAAAGACAAATGCAAAGTGCTCCACTTAGGAAGGAACAATCAGTTTCACACATACAGACTGGGAAGAGACTGTCTAGGAAGGAGTATGGCAGAAAGAATCTAGGGTCCTAGTGGATCACAAGCTAATATAAGTCAACAGGTGATACTGTTGCAAAAAAAGCAAACGTGATTCTGGATGCATTAACAGGTATGTTGTAAACAAGACACGAGACGTCATTCTTCCGCGTTTCGGCCTCAACTGGAGTATTGTGTCCATTCTGGCACCACATTTCAAAAAAGATGGAGAAATTGGGAGAGGTCCAGAAAGAGCAACAAGAATGATTAAAGGTCTAGAGAACATGATCTATGAAGGAAGGCGAAGAATTGAGTTTCTTTAGTTTGGAAAAGAGAAGACTGAGAGGGGACATGATAGCAGTTTCAGGTATCTAAAAGGGTGTCATCAGGAGAGGGGAGAAAACTTGTTCACCTTGCCTCTAATGATAGAAAGAAGCAATGGGCTTAAACTGCAGCAAGGGAAATTTAGGTTGGACATTAGGAAAAAGTCCTAACTGTCAGGGGAGTTAAACACTGGAAATAAATTGCCTAGAGGTTGTGAATCTCCATCTCTGGAGATATTTAAGAGTAGTTAGATAAATGTCTATCAGGGAGGTCTAGACAGTATTTGGTCCTGCAATGAGGCAGGGACTGGATCAATGACCCGTACCCTAACCTCGAGTCCCTTCCAGTCCTAGAGTCTGAGTCTATGAACACCCCCCCCCCCCCCCCCCCCAAGCCGTGCTGCTTCTCTCCTCAAGCAAACACTAGCTGTGGATGTTCATTCCCCTCCCTGCCTCTGCTCGAGCAAACTGTAGCTGTGTTTGTTTTTTAGATAAGCAGTTCCGGGAGCCCCAAAAACAAAGAGAGGCATCACAACAAAATAAAGAGTGTTATCTCTACTTAAAAGCATTATAGGAAAATTCCAGAGGTCAGTTACAGCATAGTAAGATTAATCACTGTTTACACTGGTGTTCCAGCGCTGCAGCACCAGCGTTGTTCTCTTTATTCCCCTGGTCGAGGTGGAGTACAACCAGCGCTGTAGCCAGGGAGATACAGCGCTGTATGTGCCTTGCCAGTGTGGACAGGGAGTAAGTTACAGCACTGTAAAGCCACCACCAGCACTGTAACTCTCCAGTGTAGCCAAGCCCTGAGATCACCAGCATTTTCAGGACTGCGATTACCATTGGGTGATGGGAGAGTAAAACACTAAAGATGCCAGTCAAATTTTATGTTCTCTGAGGTAGAGGGGGCCAGAAGAATTCTAAGACTGATTATCCTACATCAGACCAGTTGCTAAATCAACAATACAGCAGGTGATTTATAGGTTTCAGAAAGAACTTGTCCTACACAGGTGTTGGTTAGGCTTCATTTTTCCTTTTCTGTCTTGAAAACAGGCTTGTCTCTATAAATATTAAACCACCTACAGAAAGGCTTACAGGCCCTTAAAAACAAACAAAAAACCCTAAACTATGCCTGTAAAATCTAACTTGAGCCTAATATCTGGGATTTACAAATCCTCCCCTCACTGCAATTTCTCTGGAGTCTGCTTCAGAAAAGTATCAAATGCCTCTGGACTCCCAAGATTTCTGAAAACTTGGCTGTACTATTTGGACACACTGCTTTGCGAGTAAGAGTTCCACTCTTTTCAGCAAGGATTGGCAATCTTTGGCATGCGGCTCACCAGGGTAAGCCCCCTGGTGGGCTGGGCCAGTTTGTTTACCTGCCACATCTGCAGGTTCGGCCAATCGTGGCTCCCACTGGCTGCAATTCACTGCTCCAGGCCCATGGGGGCTGCGGGGAGCAGCGGCCAGCGCATCCGTCAACCCGTGCCGCAGCCCCCGTTGGCCTGGGACAACGAACCACGGCCAGTGGGAGCTGCAGTTGGCCAAACCTGAGGACGTGGCAGGTAAACAAACTGGCCCGGCCTACCAGGGTGCTTACCCTGGCGAGCCGCATGCCAAAGGTTGTAGATTACTGCTCTACAGGGTACCCTTCCGCCTGCCCCCAACCAGCAATGGTAAGGCTGGAGTCAGGGGCAGCTCTATGTATTTTGCTGCTCCAAGCACGGCAGTCAGGCAGCTTTCAGCAGCGTGCCTGCGGGACGTCTGCCGGTCCTGTGCCTTCGGCGTACCCACTGCCGAAGCCATGGGACCGGTGGACCTCCTGCAGGCATGCCGCCAAAGGCAGTCTGACTGCCGCTCTCACGGTGACCAGCAGGCCATCCCAGGCACGCGCTTGGTGCATAGGTGTCTTGAGCCACCCCTGGTTGGAGGAAGCTATCACTCAATCCACCATCAGAAGCAGGGCCGACTCTAGGGTTTTTTCCACCCCAAGCAAAAATTTTTTGGCTGCCCCCTACCCCAGCCTTGGGCTCTTGCTTTCCCTCCCCATCAGTGCCCTCCGCCACCCACACCCCGTGCCATCCCAGCCATGGGCTCTGTCTTTCCCTCCCCCCACCTGCACCCCCTGGCACTCGAGCCCTGGGCTCTCCTCCCCTCCCCAACCCACCCATACCCCCTGCTGCCTGGGCTCCCCCCCCATGAGTGCTGACTCTGCCTGCTCCCACCGTCACCTCCAGCCAGTCCAGCGCTGGCAGGGTTGGGGTAAGCAGTGGGGTTCCTGGGCCACGCTTCAGCCCAGGGTCCATCCAGCCAGGGCTCCCGCCTCCAGGACCAGCCAGGACCCGGGAGGGCAGAGCCAGGGAAGCACCCCAGTAGGGGGCTGAGGAGCCGGGGCAGGGTAGCCCCAGAGGGAGTGGAGCCCCAGAGAGCAGGACGTGGCCCCGTATGGCAATGCTCTGCCCTCTATGGCCCCGCTGCTGCTGCTTCTGGCTGCCCTGCCGCAATCCCTGGGCTGCTTGGGCCGCTTCACCTGGCCCCGGCTGCGGCGCTGGTGGGTGGCCGCCCCGCAGCACCTGCAGGCGGCTTTGTGTGCCCCACAGGGCAGCCCCCAGCCTGAGTGTGACCCGCGGGGCAGCCCCTAGCTTGAGTGTCCCCCGCTCAGAGCCACAAAGTGTGGGCGCTGCTCCCCTGCGGCGCAAACCGCAGCGGCTCCAGGGCACCCCTGCGCACAACACACTGCTGCTGTCAGGGCCGGCTCTAGGCTTTTGCAAAGCAACAACAACAACAAAAAATGGCTGGAATGCCACCCTTGAAAATGTGCTGCCCCAAGCACGTGCTTGGTTTGCTGATGCCTGGAGCCAGCCCTCATCAGAAGGCCCTTTTTGAAAAGGCTAACCAACTATCTAATTTAAATAACTGTCGTAAATATTGCCCTCTCATGGAGATGAACTGCAACACAAATCATTATTTCACTGGTGCGTTTGAAAATACATTTGACTAAATGCTGAATTTTTTTACTGATATGTAATCTAGTACAAACAAAACCTTCCTAATTTTAGTTATACTTGCTGATGTTGAGACTTTATATTTTCAATCCTAAATAGACTTTTAGTCTGTTTAATTATTGCTGCCAAATCTAATCTACATTAGTATTGGTTCAGTTCTATATGGCAAAACTAGGTGTCAGAAACCTCACTCCTATTAAAAGAATAATAAAACCAGCTGGTGGTGATAGGGGACTATAGAAAATTATAAAACAACTGGTCTCCTTTTTACCATGTGTTCTTTAACCTAGTAACGCTGAAGTGAAAGTTCCTCTATCTGAAACTTTTCTGTTATCTTTTGGGATTGTTTCTTTGGATGTTATACAAGTTTCCAAGTTAGGGTATCTACCCATATTGTTGGTGACTGTTAGTCCAGCATGTTGTTCTACGATGATCATGGTACTATTTGAGCAACTGCGTAACTATATTATTACAACAGCCAGTCTAAACCGCTCTCTGTTTAGCATACTTCCTCCTACCTTGCACTTGAAGCTTTACATTTAATTAATCTAATATTAACATTAGGGAAAAGCTATGCACAAGACATGGGCTTTGTGTTAACTCATGAAGGTAGTAAGAATTGTAGCAAGTCTTAACTCTTGTGGGAGGGACTTTGACACTTATGGGTCAGGCTAGGGAAGACTTTCTCCTGGTCCCACAAGTCCTGCTCTTGTCATGGATGGACAGTGCAAGATGTGTTTGTAGTGGTGTATAGAAGGAGAATATGAGTATATACCAAATAAAATGTTAAAGATCTACCAAAATATTGACAATATTGTTAAAATAAAACAAAACAAAGAAGTAAATCCTAAATATAGTGCACAAACACCCGCTAATACAGAATAATGTATAAACATTGTATCGTATACAAATGAAATTTTATTCACAGCTCAAATTGCCCATGTTTTGTAATATTAGTAATAGGAAGTTAGACATCACACCAGCAAGATATATTTTCACTTATTGATGCAAACATTTGCTGCTAAGTTAATATGGCCTTATATTATGCACACCTGCAAGAAAAGTCAATGTAAACCACTGTATATTTTTGTCTATTGGTGCTTTCCATTGTATTATTCCTTTATATTCTGCTTAATGAAACTCAGAAGATGATACATTATCTACAGCTCTCATGTTTTTGTGACAAAACAAATATTCTCAAACACCCCAAGCCACCCAATACTAACAGCAATAATGAATTCATTATTAGTTAGAATAGTACTAAATGGCTCAAGAAGTAGGGGGTCTAATGTTTTTGGAGCAGAGAGAGCTATGTTCTCTCCTTGCTGTTGCCAGGAGATTCCAGTAGCCATGGTGTGCAGCATAATTAGGCTTGGAAGGATTAGGTTTTTATTGTAAATGTCAGTAGACTTCCATTTCACTGTACACAAACTGATGAAAACATTTCTCTTGCTAATTATCAAGATTTACAGACAAGCAAAGTAAGAAATGTTTGAGACCATATTAAATTTAACAAAGATATTTTGATAATTTGTGTTTTAACAATTAAACCTTAACTTTTTGAATCTTAGTATTTACTGTCATTAAGTAATTATTGCCTGCCCCTAAAATTTGCTGTAATTGAAAATTGATTACAAATTGAAGAAAAACTTAAATATTGATATTATCCATTGAAATAATAAAACATACACATCTGATTCTATCAAGCCTAAGCATAATAACTGAAGTTCCTGGATGGCTATAGAATTATGACTAGTATAATATATAGGAATGTTCCTCTCAACATGTAGCAATATTATGGGATACTAGTTATAGTGTAGCTCCCCTTTATTTCACTTCTATTTTACCCAAATTCCCTTTCAGTTAAATTGTGGTTATGTCATTAGTGGGAATTATTTACCTAATTATCCACTGATTCACCTAATGACTGATGTTTCTAACATTTCCCATTGGGTTATTACTGTGTTCCTTTCTACGTTTAATTTTTGATTGTCATACATTTTTTTTAATTTTTAAAATGAAAATACTGAAATGCAAGAAAACAGACCAGATGGTTTGCCATTGATTGCAGAAAATGACATTTTAGTCCTTTCAGAAAAAAAACAAATTGTACAATCTTCTGTTCTGAGGGAAAACGTCTGTCCTTGCTGTAGCTATCACTGCGGGGTACTCTATATCAAAATGGCTTTGCCCCCAAACATTTGGATTCAGTTAAAATGACCTTGTTAGTAAGGTTTGAGCAATGCTTCTGAACACTAACTGTGCTGACTGCAGAACTTACCAAGATTCAAGAACTATTTCAAGCACCATTAAAACAGTGCTGGCCGTTTGAGTGAAAAACACATTTGAAAAAACGTACTTTTTTTTTCCTCATTCCTTCAAGCACTCCAGGATTTCAGATTAAACACAGCTCATGCAAAAGGGAACTGAACTCCTGTGAAAACTGAGCCCAATAGCTGGCTCAAGTGCACCCAGCCACACCTTGGCCAGCAGCCACTCCCCTAGCATACAGAATTTCATCTACAGCTCTTTTCAGAGGAATGTAGTGTTGATTTGACCCAGTCACCTAGTGGCTTGCTGGTAGCCAGCATCAGGTTGCTCAATCAAACAAGGAGAACAAGTGCTCAGCCCAGTGCTGGCCTTGCACACTTTTACGGTATTTCTTCACAAGGATTTAGTTAAAGGTTAAACCATAACCATTGGTGGTGTGTCCAGATTACCATGTACAAATATTTTAGCTAACTTGACGGAAGTGGCAAACAATTAACTAAACTCTAGTGTAGACATGCACTTAGAGTTTTAGAAGATTGCTTAATCTGATGATTTTCAAACTGTCATCCACTAAACATTTGGTGGTGCTCTGGGGAGACCTCAGGTTTAATGAATCAAACTCTCCTCATTTCCATCTGTTTCTACAAATATGTGTATTGCACTAAAAGCTGCTAAAAATAAATTTTCCATCTAGGCATTTGCTACAGTTGCCACTAGGATAGTACTGATTGTTCAGGGAAAGAAGAGCAGAACACACAATTGCGAATAAGAGTGGGAGTGTCCATAACACAATTTATAGGCCATGTTTATACATACAATGCTGCAGTGGTGCAGCTGTATTGATACAGCTGTGTGGCTGCAGCATGTCTGGTGAAGATGGTCTATGCTGAGAGGAAGGAGCTCTCCCACTGGCATAAAAAACCCAGCTCCATGGGCGGCACAAGCTATGTTGGCAAGAGAACCTTTTCCCTGACAGCGGTATGCACATGAGCGCTTATGTCACTGTAATATGTCACTTGGGGTGTAGTTTATTCACACCCCTGAGCGGCATAAATTATGCTGACATAGGCTATAGTGTGGACATAGTCCAAACCCTTCAGCCTCCAACTAAAACCTCTCCAGCGCATCATCAAGGATCTACAACCTATCTTGAAGGATGATCCCTCACTCTCACCGACCTTGGGAGACAGGCCAGTCCTCACTTACAGACAGCCCCCAACCTGAAGCAAATACTCACCAGCAACTACACACCACAAAACAAAAACACTAACCCAGGAATCTATCCCTGCAACAAACCCCATTGCCAACTCTGTCCACATATCTATTCAAGGGACACCATCATAGGACCTAATCACATCAGCCACACCATCAGGGGCTCATTCACCTCCACATCTACCAATGTGATATGTGCCAGCAATGCCCCTCTGCCTTGTACATTGGCCAAACCAGACAGTCTCTATGCAAAAGAATAAATGGACACAAATCAGACTTCAAGAATTAAAATATTCAAAAACCAGTCAGAGAACACTTTAACTTCCCTGGACACTCAATAACAGATGTAAAAGTGGCAATTCTTCAACAAAAAAACCTTCAAAAACAACCTCTAATGAGAAACTGCAGAACTGGAGTTAATTTGCAAACTAGCCACCATCAAATTAGGCCTGATTAAAGCATGGGCATGGATGGGTCACTACAAAAAGTAATTTCCCCATGCTCCCATCTTTTCATGTACTGTTTATATATTATACTCCTATTGTATTTTCCACTCCATGTATCTGATGAAGTGGGTTTTAGCCCACAAAAGCTTATGCCCAAATAAAATTGTCTCTAAGGTGCCACAAGTACTCCTCGTTGTTTTTGCTGATACAGACTAACATAGCCTACCACTCTGAAATACCACAGAGAGTGAGAAGTTATATCCATGACAAGATGAGAGGGCAATATGCAGATATAGGTATACAAAAATATATTTTGTACTGAAATGTTACATATGCTGATAGAAGTTTACCGCTCTTAAACTGGAGAGGGTGCCATACAGTTATTTCTGAATAACATTTAACTGTGCAAATTTCTTCCCTCCACCTCCCTCAAAGTCCTGAAAAGTCTGATCCCTGGCTGAGCTGCAGGCAAAAGAGGATTTAAAGTTATACATAATATAGTTCCCCAATGGATTACCCCATTTCTTTCTTTTCATCTCCCTCTGCCGCAATATGCAGCTACTGCCCCTCATATCCTCTTGCCATGCAGCTTCTAGCACTCACACATCTTTCTGTTAAAAATAGTCCATTTGTACCATTGCCAGATTTAGAATTATAGCTGTCAAAGGGCACCAGCTGCTATTGCTGTAGTCTAGGGGTTCCTAAACTAGGGGTTGGGACCCCTCAGGGGGTCATGAGGTTATTACATGAGGGGTTGTGAGCTGTCAGCCTCCACCCCAAACCCCACTTTGCCTCCAGCATTTATAACGGTGTTAAAGACATAAAAAAGTGTTTTTAATGTATGCGGGGGGGGGGTCACACTCAGTGGTTTGCTGTGTGAAAGGGTCACCACCACACAAGTTTGAGAACCACTGCTCTAGTCATCTAGTCCTGGACCACACCTAGGGGGAGACAGAGCCCAGCCTAAAGGCTCCAGCCACGCTTCTTCACACAGGGTCCACGGCTCCTGTGCCTCCCCTCCATGCCCCTTCCCCAGCCACTCATTCTCTTATCCTATCACTAATAGTCTCTCCCCTAGACTCTCTCCCCTGGATCCCCACTTCCAGAGGAGAACAATAGCCGCCGGAGAGTCTGGTAGAACGCTCTGCCCCATGATAAAGTAGTTTATTTACCAGCCAATCAAGAAAGGGGATTCTTTTCTCCCTTGTCCCCTATTGGGCTGGCGCAGTCCACGCCCACTCAGGCCGCGCCGCCTGAGTGGGCGGGCGCGCGCGCGCCCGCCGAAGTTCTGCAGTTGGTCGCCAGCCACACAGGGGCTCGCTCACGTTCCCAGCCGCCGCAGTAGCCGGGTCGCTGAGGGGCGGGGCGGCTGCAGCGCGCTCCCCGCCGCCGGCCCGGGAGGAAGGAGCGGCGGGGCGCGCAGGTGACTTTGTCCGCTGGTGGGGGCGATGCTGCTGCTGCCGCCGCCGCCGCCGCCCGTGAGAAGGGAGCAGGCGGCCGTTACCTCTACCGGCATGAGCAGCCACCGAGCCACCCAGCAGCCACCGCAGCCCCGCCCGCGGCAGCACTAGGACTCCCCTCCCCCCTCGGCCCAGCGCCGGGGTCTGCTACTGCCGGCAGAGGGAACGGGGCGGATTAACCCCACCCCGCTGTGTGAGGGGCCGGAACAACCGGTCCGGTCCGCGGCTCGCAGCGCTGAGGCAGCCCCTGCCGTCGGTCTCCGCGCCCCCGTTTCACCTGTGCAGCGGGGAAGGGAGCCCCAGCGAGCCGCTCCCCTCCCCTGTGCGGCGCTGTGTTTACCGCTACTGCAGCCCCAGACCCAGCGCCCACCCGGAGCTCCTGCCCTTCCGATAGCGTCCTTGTGTAGTAGCCACTGGCGCCAGCTTCCCTCGCACCAACCCCCGCGGCTTCCCGAGCCCCCGCCGGTCAGCTCCTGCTGTCAGACACTCCCTGCAGCCCTCCGCTTCAGCCTCAGCCTCTTCCCGCCGCCGGCGGCTCGCCTGAGGCCCTCTCCCTTGCCTGGCCCCGCTGTGCGCCTCATGGGAGTCTGCTCCTTCCCGCTGGGAAGTGCTGCCGCCGCCGCTGGCTACTGCTGGGCTTAGGAGGCGGCAGCCCCTGTCCAGGAGGAGGATGTCACTGCTCGGGAAGGTGCTGCGGGTCTCCAATCGCTCCATCCTCGCCTTTATCTTCTTCTTTTCCTTCTCCTCATCGTGCCTCTACTTCATCTATGTGGCCCCTGGGATAGGTAAGCAGGGAAGATCTCCGCTTGGGCGGGCGGGTGAGGTGGAGGGTTATACATTCTTAACTTGCCAGAATCCCGAAGTGTAAGGAATGTAATTGGGACAGAGGCCCAAGGTAGGAGTGTCTGTCAGTGAGTCTGTTTTGGGGGAGACTTTAAATAATAATGGACTTTGCATAATACAGCACTGGGGAAATCTTTCAGAGTAAGAGAAGTGCCACAAAAATAGTATTGGATGGAAGTAAATTTAGGTCTAAAACTAAAGGACATTCCCCTCAAGGGATGATGAGAGAGAGATTGAAGGATAGTTAGGGTAGTACAGTATATGTCTGTTGCACCTTTCATTCAAGGATTTCAAATGCTTTGTAAACATATAATCTATGTCTATGCTTAAAAAGGGTGCAGCTATGCTGCTGTAATGCTTCAATGTAGACATGCTGCTGCCTATCTCCCATCACTAGTTAATCCACCTTCCCAGTGGGAAGTAGCTAGGTTGGTGGAAGAACTTTTACATCAACCCAGTACTAGCTGCCCCTAGTTGGCTTAATTATGTTGCTCAGAGGTGTGGATTTTTCACACCCTTGAATCATGTAGCTGGGTTGACTTGACTTTTTCGTGTCAGTCTGCACACAGTGGCCACGGTAGGGTAACTGCCTAACCATTGTGGAGTTTGTTTTTTGACATCTCAGCAGGGAAAAGTTTTAAGATGTAATTTCAAGGAATGCAATGAAGTGGCTTTGCTGATGTTTTGGGATGGTTCTACCACGCATAACAGGAAAAAGTCTATAGGTGCTTGTTGGAAAAATGTTAGTCAATCACAATTGGCATAATTTGGCTGACATGTCAGTATGATATGAAAGAATCTTTCCCTCCTTACCTCAGAGCTGAAACAACCAGTGCTATAAAGCATCATCTAATAAGCTAAAAGCCCTCTGGTAGAACACTGAAGACAATAGGAATGCAGATTAGAAAAGCAGCGCACAAATCAGTGTTTTTTCTCATCAGTTTTACCCAGACTTCCGTAGTTACGTAAGATTAGTGTTTCTTGTACTGATACTGTTCTTCATTTAAATGGAACTTCAGAAAAACGGTACAAACATGTTGGGAGACTGCTCAGTGTCAGAAGAGAACAGCCCCTGGCAAAAAAAAATCAGCCTGACTCTTGATTTGTACCAGTCATCAAGTACAGGGAGCATATTTACTATTTAAGAGGTATATTTAATTTAAGTGGCTCCAGCAGGGGACAGGGAGCCAGAACTCCGTGGGTCTATTCCTCGTTCTGCCATCAATGTACTATGTGACTAAAGAATCTTCAGATTTTGTGCCTCAGTTTCCTCATCCTCAAAATTGGGATTATATTTATTTAGCTCATAAGAGTGCTGTGAGGATTACTTAGGGCTGGTCTACACCGAAAAGTTACATTGGCATAGCTACGTCTCTCAAGGGTGTGAAAAATCCACGTAATCCCCCATGTAGACAGTGTTAGCTGGATGGAAGAATTCTTCTGTCCACCTACCTACTGCCTCTCAGGGAGGTGGATTCCCTATGATGACAAAATAACCCCTCCTGTTGTAGTAGTATGTGTCTACACTGAAGCGCTAGAGCGGCGCACCTGCAGCAGTGCAGCTCTGCTGCTGTAGCGTTTTAAGTATAGACATAGTGTTAGGCAGCTAACTTTCCCCAGGCATTGTATATGAAGCCTAGTGATCTAACTTGGGAATGTGGATTCCATTAGGTGGAAATATGTCTAAATGTTAGGAGTTGCAATGCTGAATCTCAGTTGTCTTTGTTGGTCTAGCTCAAGGTCATTTAACTTAGGTCACACATCCGATTAGCCTTAAGAAAACATTCAGTCACTACTGACATAGACTGGATTTGAATGTGTGGAAAAACTGTATATGGTTCTGCCAGTCTGTTTCACCCTGCTCCCATCTGAGCTATTATCATTAGTCCTCTGAGCCAGCCAGTATGCAAAGCCACAACAATTTTCAGTTAAATTTCCATCTAAAATGGTTTTTTTTTTTTTTTTTTTTTTGGTGTGACTCTTATCCCTGATTCCTGGCTTTAAGATCAGATCCATTCTAATAATATTAAAAATGCTAGGTTGAATCTCCCACCAGTCAATTGTAAAAAGCAAGGCTTTGTGTAGTTGTCATTCAACACCCCATCAATGCTGCACTCAAACAAATTACCCTTCTTCATCAGTTATCTCCTTTCCCTTTCTCTAACCACACCAAGCACATCTCTCCCTAAAATTTAGGTAACCAATGAGAACGTTTGAAATTCAACTCCAGCCATATTTATTGGTTCTTATCATGTTTGTGACTACACAGGTTGTTGTTAGTGTGTGTAAATAAGAAATGTCCGATTGCAAATGATGTCTGCAATATGTTTTCCTATAATATTTAGGAAAACTTTTGTGTGAAAGAGTCATCTATGTTAGTAATTATTCTACAATTGGTATATTAAATGTGGAAATGCAGATGGAAATTGTGTAATATCTGTATGTTAGTATAATAGATGCATTCATCACAATGGAACTTTACTGTGGTGAACTTCCTCTGGTTCACTAGAATGGAGCTCTTCTCCAGCAAACCACAAGAGAAACATCAGAGGACAGCTCAACTCTAACTTACCACAGAAGGTTGTTGTAGTAGAGCTGCTGTCTGACATGTTTCCTTCTTTTTGAGACCAGAAAGATGACAGCGGGTTACCAGCAGGAGAGAAAGAGGGTTGGATGAAGAGGAAAAGGTTGGGTTGTATATGGAGTGGTGATGTAGTGAGAAGGAAGAATAACCAGGGAAAGTTGGGGAAGAAGAGGGCATTTTTGCCTTCCCATGTTACATAAGAACAACCATACTGGATCAGACCAAAGGTCTATGTAGCCCAGTATCCTGTCTTCCAACAGCGGCCAATGCCAGGTGCCCCAGAGGGAATGAACAGAACAGGAAATCAAGTGATCCATCTCCTGTTGCCTATTCCCAGCTTCTGGCAAGCAAAGCCTTAGGGACACCATCCCTTCCCAGCCTGTCCAATAGCCATTGATGGACCTATCCTTCATGAATTTATCTAATTCTTTTTTGAACTCTGTTATAGTCTTGGCCTCCACAACATCCTCTGGCAAGGAGTTCCACAGGTTCCCTGGGAAGACCTAGCCTTCTCTAGAAGGAATTCAAGTTTGACAGACCTGTTCAGGTCATTAGAATGGAATTCCTCTCTAGCAAACCTTTTATGGTTCACTAGAAGAGGGAGAAGATGCCTCTACCACAAAACTTCTAGTAATTTGAGTCATACAAAGCTGTAACTCTCCCCTTCTTCCTGCTCCTGTTAGTAGTGATGCTGGTTAAAAAATGTCCAGTGGAACAGTTTTCCATTGAAAACTGCAGTTTTGTCAAAAACAAAGGGTTTGTGGAAAAGTGTCAAAAATTTAATCAAAATCAACAGGAGAGAGTTGAAACAATTTGTTTCAATTTTATCATTTTGATTCATTTTATTTTGTCTTATATTAAAATATTAATTTTTATATGTATTATATAATAACTTGTTTGCCTTCTTGAAATGAAGAGTTTTAAATAGTCTCAAATTAAAATTTGGAACAAAAACAATCAGTATCAGAATTTCTCATGGAACAGAATTTTTTTTTTTCTTCCTGACCGGCTTTAGTTAGTAATGTTAAAATCTAGGACATGAGGGTGATGGAAAGGGGTTAGGAGATGGGAGAGATTTTATCTGAAGATACATTAGGAATACAGCTTCCTATTCTGGAGACCCTCCTGTGGTTTGCAAGGGGGAAGTTCTGAACTGAAGAAAAACTGGGAAAATTTCCATATGCATAAATGCAGGAGTGTGTGGATAAAAGATGAGTTCTGATTTGTAGAGGGCTATGGATAATGTTGGACAGGCACAGAGATTAGTATCAGAGTTGTCCATTGGTCACAAGCTCCCTTCTAGAATCCAGTTTTCTGTCCACAGTGGGCAGACTCCCTAATTTTGTGGGTTACGCTCCCCCACCTTCCATCAGATAGTTACAATTCGAAATATAAAATTATTTTTTATTTTTTCATTAGTTGTTATTGCATAAATAAGGGTGGGAAAAAATCTTTCTACAGTGGAACCTCAGGAACACCAGAGTCATGAACTGACTGGTCAACCACACATCTCATTTGGAGCCATAAGTGTATAGTCAGGCAGCAGCAGAGACAAAAGAAAACAAAGCAAATACAGTACTGTGTTAAACTACTTTTTTTTTTTTTTAAAAAAAGGGAAAAGTTAAAAAAAAAAAATTTGACAAGGTAATCAAACTGTTTCTGTGCTTGTTGTATTTATGTTAAGATAGTTAAAAGCAGCAGTTTTCTTCTGCATAGTAAAGTTTCAAAGCTGTATTAAGTCAATATTCAGTTGTAAACTTTTGAAAGAACAAACCATAACATTTTGTTTGGAGTTATGAACATTTCTGAGGTGTTCTACTGTACTTGAAATGTGGCTTATGAGAGTTGGATCATGGGAGCATGGAAGAAGGGGCTGCCCATTGGGGCTGAGGAGCTAGGCAATGGAGTGAAGCTGTTGCTAGGTGAGTAACAGAAATCAGGGAGAAGAGTTCTGTGTAGCTGGAAAGCTTGTGTTTCTGACTAGCAGAAGTTAGTCCAATAAAAGATACTACTTCACTCCTTTTGTCTCTCTAGGAATCAAGAAGTCAGTTGGGAGTTAAACTGCTCACCCATGCTCTGTTGGCATGGTCATCCAACCACTGCTAATCTCTGTGCGTGCGCACACATGCACACACACCCTGTATATTTTTTCCATTAAACATGTTTCTGCTCAACATATAACCCCTTCTTCCCATTGTTTAGCCCAGCAACTGATTCCTCAGGCTTGTCCACATGATGTTTTAGTCTGTACCACAGGGGTGTAAATTTTAGTCTGTACTAGCATGTCAAGCACTGACTGGCCTGCGTGGATCCTGAAGTTCTGTCATGCATGTTAACATAGTCCCTTTTCAAACAGTGCTGTTAACATGTACTGGAAACATTTAGTGTGTTCTAGCATGGTCTGCACAAGGTAATTAGTGCACAGTATGCTAGTGTTAAAGCACTGCGTAGAAAAGCCCCTAGTCTGAGGGACTTCTCTGATACATCAAACTGGAACTTCTAACAAAATTCCTGTGCTTCATCAGAAATAGTAGCTGTCTTTGCAAGTGGAGTATCTGACAGTATGGACTCCCTCTTCTCATCTCTTCTCTACCTCTATTCTGGTCTCCTTCATGACTCCTTTTTAAAATAGGTAATGGGAAGGAGGAAGCAATGAGAGAGGTAGAGTTGAAATCTAAGTTGCCAGCTTGGGAACCTGCAGGTCCATTTCAGCGGTTTGGAGGTAGCTGACTTATCAGAGCAGCTTGATTGACTTTTCTTGGTGTAGTTCAGTTGGGTTATCCAGAATAAAGGGAATAACTGTTTAATTTTAAAATCAAAGAGGCCTATTTTAAAGATTTCATCTGTGGAATTTGGAGCAGGGGGAGGTGTGATTGATTAGCCATAGGAAACCAAAGAAAAGTGAGAAATGGGGCAGAGTTTACAAAAAGAAAGCATGTAAAAATATTTACTAACTGCAGAGGAAGTATTTTCCTAAAAAATAAGATACAGTCAATTACTCCTGAAGAGTAATCATGACAAATTTGGAGACTAAGTTCAATTAAAGTGTGAAACAAGGATTTTTTATTTTACTTTCCGATTTTAATTGCAAGTTTAAGTATGAAGTCACTCCTCATGTCTCCATAATTGTTGCGGTGTTGATTTTTTTTTACTTGTTTTAAGTCCCTGATTACATTTTAGTATGTTGCGTGCTTTAGTTAACTTTTCCTTCTGTATGTGTAGCATTTAGTTGGAAAATGAATAATTGTCATTTTAATTTAGTTTTGTATCATACAAGTATCTGTTGAGCCATTTCTCTTATTGGTCTTGGTCTTCTAAAATACTGTTAAGAACAATGTCTGTATTTTGCAAATGGTAGATGTCAATAGCTTGTACTTAATTTCTTTTTTGCCCTTATTGTGAATTTAGCTTTTTTAAAATACTTTAAACCAGGATAATGATTAATTACCACTTGCAGAATTCAAATATTGATTTATTACAACTGTATTGTATTCATAATCCATGTATCATAATGGATTATTTTTGTATGAGGTATTTTCCATTTAAACATTCTGTGAAGAATAACTTATTGGTTGTTACAAGAGAGCCTGAAGATTTTTAAAATATTATTTTTAAAATTACATCTGTTTTTGAAAAAAAGTCGTGGTTTATTAAAATAGGAAGAACTCTAGTAATCCAACTTACTTTTCACAATCTCTGCTTATTTACATGCTTCACAAAACAATCACTCTATACTTGACTCGTAGTCCTCATCCGCAAAGGAAACCTGCACAACACCTTCAAAAGATGAGCCTGGGAGCTTAAATTAATTACTTAGCTAGACACTAAAAATCATAGACTGAATAGAGACACTGGATTTATGGCTTATTACAACAATCTGTAACCTACTAAACCCCCCCCCACACACACACCCTTTTTTCTCTTTTCTCACCTATGATTGGAGAGTGTTAACAGGCCACTTCACCTTGAATGGTCTCTTGAAACGTGTTAACTACTTATACTAAACAATCGGTTCTATCTTGTATTTAGCTGCTATGACACTGAGAAAATTTCCTTAGATCTGAAGAGCTCTGTGCAAGCTCAAAAGCTTGTCTCTCTGACCAACAAAAGTTGGTCCAATAAAAGTTGTTACCTCACCCACCTTGTTTGTCTCATATTTCAAGTGTCTTTTAGATGGACAATAAATGTGAAGCAAATCGAATCTAGTAGAACACTGATAAAGAAACTCAACATATTTCTTATACACTCTGGCTGTGTTCTTTATAGATGAAATAGGAGGTGGAAACCAGAGGGGAATGAAAATTTCTAAATTTCCCCCAAATAATGATGCTATTAATCAATTATCATAAAAATACATTTACAGGTATACCACCTACAGTAAGGAAATTATTCAAAATTCTTCATAGAAAAAGTAAGGTAGGAGGTAACACAATCATCCAGAATTGTTTTCATTTTTGAAATACTTCGTAAATCTTGATGTCATCTTTGCTAATTAATGGTGATCTACTTGGTAGCATTGAACATAAGAATGGTCATATTGGGTCAGACCAATGGTCTGTCTAGCTCAGTATATTGTCTTTTGACAGTGATCAATGTCAGGTGGTTTGGAACGAATGAATAGAACGGGCAATCATAAAGTGATTCATCCCCTCTCATCCACTCCCAGCTTCTGGCAATCAGAGGCTAGGGACACTCAGAGCCATAGATACACCTATCCTCCCTGAACTTATCCAGTTCTTTTTTGAACCATACCAATGAATTCCACAGATTCATTATGCATTGTGTGGAAAAAGTACTTCCTTTTGTTTGTTTTAAACATGCTGCCTGTTAATTTCATTGGGCAAGCCCTGGTTCTTGTGTTTATTCCTTCACATAACACTTTCCTATTGTCTTCCACAACAGTCACAATTTTATAGACCTGCATCATATCCCTCTTTAGTCATCTCATTTTCAAGCTGAAAAGTCACAATCTTTATAATCTTTCTTCATATGGAGGTTATTCCATACTCTTAATTATTTTTGTTGTCCTCTGTACCTTTTCCAATTTTAATATATATCTTTTGATATGGGGTGACCAGAACTACACACAGTATTCAAGGTGTGGGCATACTATGGATTTAAATAGTAGCATTACGATACTTTGTCTTATTTTGTTAATGTCCTATTAGCTATCTCTTTCCTAATGGTTCCTAACATTATTAGCTTTCTTACTGTTGCTGCACATTGAATGGTTGTTTTCAGAGAATGTGGACAATGAATCTATAATTTCTTTCTTGAGTGGTAACAACTAATTTAGACCGAACAACTAATTTAAGGGGGAGGAATAGCTCAGTGGTTTGAGCACTGGCCTGCTAAACTCAGGGTTGTGAGTTCAGTCCTCGAGGGGGTCATTTAGGGATCTGGGACCCAAAAAACCTGTCAGGGAAAGTACTTGGTCCTACTAGTGAAGGCAGGGGACTGGACTCAATGATCTTTCAAGGTCCCTTCCAGTTCTATGATATAGGTTTATCTCCATATGTTATTTATTGGACCCATCATTTTGTATGTATAGTTGGAATTCATTTTCCAATGTTGATTACTTTGCATTTATCAACATTCAACATCATCTCCCATTTTGTTGGCCAGTCATCCAGTTTTGTGAGATCCCTTTGTAATTCTTAGGTCCAAAGCAGCGTACAATCTTTAGTAATTTTGTATCCTCTGCAGATTTTGCCACCTTACTGTATACCCCTTTTTCCAGATAATTTATGAATATGTTGAACAGCACTGGTTTCAGTACAGATCCCTAGGGGACATTGCTGTTTACCTCACTTCATTTTGAAAACTATCCATTCATTCCTGCTTTGTTTCCTGTCTTTTAATCAGTTACTGATTTAGGAGAGGACCTTCCCTCTTATCCCATGACTGCTTACTCTTCATAAGGTCCCTCACCAAAGGCTCTTTATGAAAAGATATATCTATCTACTGGATCACCCTTGTCAACATTTGTTGACCCCTCCTGTATCACCCCCCCCCCCAACATGTCAGGCTCAAGGAATTCTAATAGATAGTTGAGGAATGATTTTCCTTTACAAAAGCTATGTTTGCTCTTCCCTAGTAAATTGTGTTTGTGTGTACCTGGTAATTCTGTTCTGTGCTATAGTTTCAACCAATTTGCCTGGTACTGAAGTTAGGTGTAATGGTTTTTATTTGCTAGGATCACCTCTGGAGCCTTTTTAAAAAAAATTGTCACATTGGCTACTCTAGTCATCTGGTACAGAAGCTGATTTAAAGGATAGGTTATATACTACAGTTGGTAGTTCTACAATTTCACGTTGGAGTTCCTTCAGAACTCTTGGATACCATCTGGTTCTGGTGACTTTTATTACTGTTTAATTTATCAATTTGTTCCTAAACCTTCTCTACTGTGACACCTCAATCTTGGACAGTTCCTCAGATTTGTCACCTAAAAAGAATGTCTCGGGTGGAAATCTCTCACATCTTCTGCAGTGAAGACTAATGCAAAGAGTTAATTTAGTTTCTCCTCAGTTGCCTCATCTTCCTTGAGTACTACATTAGAACCTCGATCGTCCAGCATTCCCACTGATTATTTGGCATGCTTCCTGCTTCTGATTTTGATTTTGCTGTTGTACCAAAATTGTTTTCAAAATTGTATTTGTTGATTTCTTAACTTCTGATAATCTTGTCGTTTCTACTTACTAGCTTTCTAGGAGCCTCCACTGGGTTTAGAAGCTGCAGAATAGCATGTGGAAGTGCCTGTAAAGCTTACAAAGAATGCGTCCAAATGCGGAAGTCCAAGTGTTCATAGCACACAACTTGAAAGCTTACAGCATCCAGCTTTTCTAAAAATATTCAAAAGCACTACTTCAAATTTAGGAGAGAGAAAGAAATCAAATACTTTTTATGTTTTTCCAAAAAGTCACTGACAATTTCCACAAATTAAATTTCTTACTTTCCTGCCACCTAAGAACTGGCAAAAATATTCTCACTTAATTGAGGACCAGATATCAAATCTCAGGTGAATTGATGTAGACTCAGCAAGTTTATAAGTTAGCTGTTGATGGAAATGAAAAAGTGTCTTTTGAACCTTCAAAAAAGTGCTTTGAGTTCTGAAATCAAATCTTGCTTGCTACAGTGGAGATAATAGTAGCTATGAAATGTCTGCACTATGTCAGTGGAGTGCTACCATAATCTTATTTCAGCAGTGTAAATTGTTTCCAATATGTTTCTTCAAAATTCCAAGAGTCGTTATTGTTGCCACTATGCACATATAAAAACACTTTGAAGTTACTGGGCCACATCACTGAGCAGTTACATAGGCAAACAGCAATATTGCCAAACCAAAGCGCACACAAAAAAGGAAGGCCCTAAACACTCATGATATTTCTTTAAGAATAATTTTGGGTTCTTTTCATTTGTCTTCAGATTTCTGAGCCTGTAGAGAGCAATTGGTTATGTTTTTTCAAGCTTTTGTCAATTACCATGAAGACTAAAAGCTCTGCTTTAGATGAAAACTCCGATTTCTAACAGTCTCTTGCTTCCAAAAGCTAGGGTTTAAGAAAAATGCCAAATTTTGCTTAACTTATGATAAAATTGTAAGAGTTGTCAACAATGAAAAAGCATTATCAATTTTCTACTTATGGAGGGGAAAAGTGACACTTTTACGTTGGCAAAACCAATTTGAGAATATAATTCACTCCAAATTTGGTACTACACCTTTCTTTGGAAACAGTCTTCTCTCTTCCTTCCTCCCTGTCTCATTACTCCTAGTATGGCCTGGAAAATGTCTCTTAATTTTTGCTAGGGCAACTGATTTACCAAAAGACCAGCACTAAGAATTTAAAAACTGGTTAAACTACTGCATTCTTTTTAATAGATGTTTTGTGCTAATGCTACTATTCCCAATAGACAGAAATAATTACCATTTATTTTCATTAAGATAAATCAAGCTCCAGGAGACATCCTACTAAGGGAGCGATATTGATATAGCATTTCTCTGCTAAATACATAATACACCTCTACTCCTATATAACGCTGTCCTCCAGAGCCAAAAAAATCTTACTGCGCTATAGGTGAGACCGCGTTATATCGAACCTGCTTTAGCCCCCGTGCTCCTTGTCCCCTGACCGCCCCTTCCAGAGACCTCCATCCCTAATCACCCCCAGGACCTCACCCCCTGACAGGCACTCAGTGGCTGGAAGCGGAGCAGCCTGGCCCAAGCCTGCTCCACTCTACCAGCTCCCAGCTGCAGCGCTCTGCTTTCCGCTGCTGGTGTGTGCGGGGAGGTTGGGGAAAGGATGCCCCTCATGCTCACCTGTGGAGGGAAGCGGAGCGCTGTGGCCCCAGCCCTCTCCGCTTTCCTTGCCCCAGCCCCAGCCATGTCGCTTGGGGGGGTGGGAGGTTGGGGAAAGGTCCCACGTTCACCAGCAGTGGCAGAAGCAGACTAGCCTAGCCCAGCCTGCTCCACTCCACTAGCTCCCTGCCACAGGTGAATATGGGGGGGCTGCCCTTTCCCCAACCTCCCCACACTCACCGGCTGGGAAGCAGAGCACCGCAGCTGAGAGCTGACATGCTGATCTGCCGGAGCGCTGCTTTACCGCGTTGTATGCGAACCTGTGTCATATTGGGTTGCGTTATCACGGCAGAGGTGTACTTCAATAGTATTTTATTTGTATTATCCACAAGAAACAAAATTAAAAACATTAAGTTTGTAAGTCAAGCACTGAAAAATTAGGAAATGCCAAAATGAATGTTGCCTTTGCCATCTTAATTTGGCCTCTTCTGCATATGGGTTATTACATGGATTTTTTTCCACGGGATCGCTGCCTCATTCAGTGCTCAAAAGGGACAGCGCCCACTGAGTGGATATGCATTATCTCTGTTTTATCCTCATTGTTTATCATGTGGCTTCATGCATTACTGGTATTTACTGCTTTGATTATAGAATTTCCTTTATGAGCTTTTCTATGGTTCTCATCACTGTGGTTCTGAGTGCTTCACAAAGACTAATGAATTTATTTTTAAAATACCCCATGACATAGTGGATTCGATTTAATCCTAGTCAGGAAGACTTATGTAGAAATCCATGATTCAATTGAAAATGCATTCTTGTTGGTTGTGTTAACCTTAATATATATTCTTCATAACTCAGATGTAGGTTTAATTTTTAGAAGGTACACATTACACATTAAGTGATTTATTTTGAAAATTTTTCAGATTAGTTTTACAGCTATATCAGAAAATGAATGATTGGTTATTTCATTTACCAAAGGTAATTGAAGCAGATAGTTCACCTTCCAGTGACTTCATAAATATCTGCAATTCAGCAGGTTAATCATTAATATTTGGAGGATATTCTTGCCATGCTGTATTAGGAGGAGAACATCACTAGACAGACATTTAAATTGTTTTATTTAACTAAAACAACATTATTAAGTATTCTGGATTTTTTTCTTCAACAGCAAACATATATAATATTTTAACAAAACAAGCATATGAATTTTTGATTTAAACATTCAAGTTTTTTAAAATCAGGTTTGTTTTTGTTAAAATTAACTAAAATAGTTCAATTTAATTTTTTTTGTTTTTTTTAAATAGTTCATTTATTATGTCAGCCAACTTAAAATACTGGCTTCTGCAGCTAACTCAGTTGTCTTCACCTTCATTTTCCTGTTTGTTCATAATCTGGAAAAGAAAAACAAGCTTTCCTGCTTTTTCAGGTCTCAAATGATTTCTCAGTTTGGAATGAATTAGTCCAAAGGAAGAAAATATTCTTTCTACACCAGCAGAAGAAACTACTGCTGTTAAAAGTGAGATTATCACTTCAACAGATTCTGAATTTAAGTGCTTAAGTGACTTCCACCAGTTCACTGGTGTGACTTTCTTTAAAACATCATCAGCAAACATATATTTCTTGGATGTTTCACCCTTAGCTCTGAAGCTTATTATAGTTGGCATTATGGCTGGATGTTCATGTCATAGCCAACTCCTCTTCTTCAGTAGTTAAGGTTTGTCCCTGGTACCGAGTATATTGAGACTATTTACAAGAAAATGAGCGTGAGAGAGTGCTTGTCCCATTCGTTTTTTTAATGCTTGCAATTTAACTCTGTCCTTGCATATTTCTCTTTTTTAAGCTGTCACTCAGTTCCTTCCAAATTTCAACAGTCAGCCATTTTTCCTGCATTTTGTTCAAGGCTGCAGAAATAGGCTTCAAGGTACTCGGCATGTGTTCAACATTTCTCTTAAGCCCAGTGTTGAGAACTTCGGCTGTGGCAGTGCCATCTATTTTTTGACTATTTTGTTCACAAACTGTCATCAGATTAGGCCAGTTCTTGTTATAGTGCTCAAAACAGTCCACTACTGAGTTCCATAACACGTCTTGTGGTAGAATTAGCTTGGTTCCTCCCACTTTATATCCAAAGCAAGGAATTCAGAAACCAAAGTACATTACATTATTTTTAGCTTGTAGTGTTGGAATATATGAAGGTATCCAAGGAAGGAGCCATATGATCATGAGGAGAAAGAGGGGCAGATTGGGAATATGGTGGGGCTTTGAAAGAACTGCTCTGAGATTCTTCTAGTGTAATCTCATCCCATGTTTACCAGAAAAATACAAGTTTTTTTTATAGGAGTTATGTTTTTAAAACATTCATTTTAACCTTGAGAGACTGACCCCTGAGGGAAAACTGATTTAAAAACAAGTTACTTGCTTAAGGGTAAAGAGTTGTCATTGAATTATTAATTTGTGTAATTGATTTTTACATTGGTTTCTTAGGGAAAATTTTTCATCAATTGGAAAATCTTTCAAATACAAGATCAGGGAATTAATGGTCTCTGGAGATTACCTGAAAGGCTAGATACAAAAGCTTCAGACAAAGGAGAGAACCTAGCAGGAAAAGCACCAGTTTGAACAGCTGAAATACAAAAGTGCTATTTTAAAGCTGACCCCTTAAAGTAGTATTCCTTGGTATTTTAAAGAATATTAAAGGTAGAGTAACCATAACTTCAAACATGCTCCTGGTGAGAATCTGATTCTCATTCTTGGGTCTCAGACCTTCAGTGTGAGAATGGATGGGAACTCCCAAAACTTGAGGCTAAAACTTCTCAGTGTGACTAGTGATTCTGAAACCTTCTCCATGGACTAAATCTCAATACAGTGGGAAGGCTTGCATGCCCTATGACCCTGAGAACAGTGCTGGTGGCACCAGGATGCCTGGTATGGTGACCCATGCCAAACAAGAGCCAGCTTAAAGGCAGTCCACCAGCCCTCCTGTTTGGGGGTTGGGAGTGGGATAACACTCTACTCCTGTTTTGTTTTTTGTTTTTAAGTTTTTATGGGGATATAAGCTACTGTTTTTAATCAAAATGTTTTGTGATACAATGTCAAATACCTTACAGAACTTTATCAGCCAAACCTGAAATCTCAAAAAATATATCAAGTTAATTTGACAAGATCTGTTTTTCATAAACCCGTGTTGATTTGCATTAATTGCATTACCTTCTTTTAATTTTTTTAATTGTATCTTGTATCAGCCACTCCATTATCTTGCCAGACATCAGTGTCAGGTTTATAATTACCTGAGTCATCCCATTTACCCCTTTTAAATATTGGCACAACACTAGCTTTGTTCCAGCCTTCTGGAACTTCCCCACTGCTCCAAATCAACACTAACAGTCCAGTGAGCTCCTCCACTAGTTTTTTGAAAACTCTGGGATGCAAGTTATTTGTACCTGGTGATTTCAAAATACTTTAGCATCTTCTGTTTGTAGTCTTTTAGAGATACTAGTGAATGGAACGAGTGTTATCACCATGTATTGAGGTTGTAGCCTCTGTTCCTCTCCTCCCCATGCGGAACAGAAATATTTATTTAATAGTTTTGCCTTTTCTGCATTATTATTGATAATTCTACCATTTTCATCTAGAAATGGACTAGTACCATTGTCAAGATTCTTTTTGTTCTTAAGAAGAATTTTTTTTAAATATATTATTGTCCTTAACTCAGCTGGCCATGGATTCCTCTTTATGTCCCTTTGTTTCCTTTCTTTTTTTTTTCTTTTACAATTTCTAGGTTCTGATTTATATTCATTACTATCAAGTTATCCTTTCTTCCATTTGTTATATATTTTTAAAAAATGTGTAGCTGCCTTCACTTTCCCTCTATACTGGGTCAGTTTTTTAACCAGCAAGGCCATCTTCCTCAGTTATGGGATTGTGGCTTTTGGGGCATCTCGTAAGATGTTCTTAAATGACTTCCAATTATCATTTGCATTTTTCTGATTAAATTCTTCCTCCTAGCAGATTTGGCTCAAAATTGTTTTCACCTTTATGAAATGGCCCTATTAAAACACTAAGGGTATGTCTACGGGTAGTGATCGATCTATTGGGGATTGATTTTTATCGCGTCTAGTGTAGACGTGATAAGATCGATCCCCGATCGCTCTGCCGTCAACTGCGGAACTCCACCGCGGTGAGAGGCAGAAGCGGAGTCCAAAGGGGCAGCAGTAGCAGTTGACTCGTCGCCATCCTCACGGCCAGGTAAATTGACCTAAGATACGCTGATTTCAGCTACACTATTTGCATAGCTGAAGTTGCGTATCTTAGGTTGACCCTCCCCGCTCCTTACCCCCCCCCCCCCCGCAGTGTAGACCTAGCCTAAGTGTCTGGGCTTTATTGGGCTTGCAGATTATAAATATTATCAAAACTTGATTACTTGTACTTAAGCTGCCATTTATTTTTTAGTTCTGTGATGAGTTCCTCTTTATCTGTTAGGAACAAGGTCTAATAAGGAATTGCATCTTGTTGCTACACTTTTTGAGTTAGAATAGTATCATCTGTAATGATTAGAAAGTCCCAGGATGTTTTAGTTCTGGCAGTGTGAGCTCTAGCAAATGTCACTCAAATTGAAGTCTTCTATGATTACACAGTTTTTTGTCTTAAATATTAAGGTAGGTGCGTAAGGAGGTGGTCATCCTTTTCCCTAGTATGATTTGGTGGTCTGTAGTAGACCCGAAATAATACCCCATTTTGTGCTTTATATCTGTGGGACTATTGAACCATACCAGTCCAGACCAGTGGCCCATCTAGCCCAGTATCCTCTGTTCTGACAGTGGTCAATGCCAGATGTGGAGAAAATGAATAAGGAAGTGTTGTTTACAGCTTCTCTTAAGACAAGAACCAAGGATCACCCAATGAAATTCATAGGCAGTTTTAAAACAAACAAAAGGAAGTACTTCATACAACACACAGTCAGCCTATGGAATTCATTCCCAGGGGATATAGTGAAGGCCAAAAGCATAACTGGGTTCAAAAAAGAATTAGATAACTTCGTGGAGGATAGTTTCATCAATGGCTGTTAGCCAAGATGGTCAGGGATGCAACCTCTCCTCTGGGTGTCCCTAAACTTCTGACTGCCAGAAGCTGAGACTGGATGAGAGGGGTTGGATCCACTTGATAATTACCCTGTTCTGTTCATTCCCTTTGAAGCATCTGGCATTGGCCACTGTCAGAAGATATGGTCATTCTTATGTTCATAAGCATTTTGAATTATCAGTGATTCGGAAACAGGTAAGGCAGTTTTTGACATAAAGTGCCACTGACCTTACCCTTTTGCCTACTTGATCCGTCCTAAATAGGTTATAAGCATTGATTTTAACATCCAATTGTGTGAATCATCCCACCAGGTTTCAGTAATACCAACTAGATCAAATTTATGCTTCTGTAGTGTTGAACTCTTCTTTATTCTTTCAGAGAGAACCAAATGGCAAATGGTTTTCTTATCCCATGGGATGTATAGATTTAAAAAAAAAAAATCGTATCCTGAATTTGGATGCAAGGTCAATCTAAAAATTTTTCATTATTTTTTTTTAAAATGGGTTCATCAAAACATTTCATTTGGATTTTGACTCTTTTAAACATTTTTCTAATGTAAATTAACTCTAAATTTTGAAACAAAAGTAATTTTGACTTCTCAAAATGACCTTTTTGTTTAGAAGTCAAAATGGGAAATTTATAGAAAATAGTTTCTATAAACAGTTTTGGTTTTGATGACCTAACGCTTTCTGATTGGGGATGGAAAAATGTCAAAAATCCTGCCAGCTCTGCTTTGCAGCCCTTCATAACTTGACCCCCTAATGAAGAGGGATTCAAAATCCCACCTGGTTTTGTTAGATGTTCTTTTTCTCAACTAGCCAAACTTTTATTTTTTATTTTTCCTTTTATGCAGATGTAGCCTTAAATTTTGGGTTTGCATTGCAGGTGACTTGTAGACATCTGATCCCCTCTTTGTTAAATTACAAAATGAAACAAACAAAACCCAAAACAAAATAAGTGACAAAAAACACTGATTATATAGCATTAACCTCTATCTTCCTTGCTTTCTAATGCAGTATGCATTACTGATCATTTTATTAAATGGACATGTTCCTTCAGTTGCTTACCATCATCACAGGATTTTCACTCTTAAGGGAAAATTAATCATCTTGTTGTTCTGTATATTTGAAGGTATATGGCAAAGGATTTTCTTACTTCCTCTCAGGGTCTGGAGGTTTAATTTTTGAGTATGGAGTACAGAGCAACAGAGAAAAGAAATCAGGCTTACAGCAAAAAGGAAGAAGAGAAAATTTTATACATTGTTATGCTTGTTTTAGTGGAATCATATGGTCAAAATAGCAATCAATAATTTTAAATAACCACTGCATTAAGACACATGAAGATGTATGTTTTAAATCAGTTATAATGTGCTTGTGGCCTCTTGCCTTTTACCACCTGATTCCTGTATTGATCAGTCAATAAACACACATTGTCTTAAAGTTTGTTATACTTAGTACATGCAGATGTCAAAGAGGACTGAACAGTTTTATAGTAAAATTACATTGAAATGTCCAACCAGGAAAGAAGGAAATATGAAATTTAGCTTTCAGTCACGGAAAAATAAAATCCTTGTAGGTGGATGGATAGATGGAAATCTATCTATCAGTGGTCAAGATGCTCGGTTATGCTTTCTAATCTGAGGGGAGAGGCCTCTGAGAGTGGTAAATGTTATAAAGGCAAGATTTTTCAAAGCGCTCCCCTCCTCTGATGGTGCTTGTTTGACATAAAGGACATGACGGTTTTGGTATTTGTGTACTGCCCATCATCACCTCTGCCAACAAATTCATATAGATGTGAATAATATGATGGACAGAATTCTCAATTGGTTTGCTTTGAAAACAGATTTTTAGCTGTTTTTAATGCAGTTTAACAGCTGGAAATATGAGTCAGTACCACGTGATCCGCCAGCTTTCTGTGGACCAGAAAGTGTTCTGTGGACCATAGGTTAGGAACCACTGTTCAAAAGCTTTTATTGGGGGGTCCTTATTAGTGACACTATGTTGCTATGCTGTAAGTAGTCAGTAGAGACATTTTTCAAAAGCATGAGTCTTTGCATGCTTGGCATATATGAAAAGACAGATGATCTACTTTGCTACCAGGTATGAAAACTGATTTTCAAAAGGAATTTGTCCATCCACTTGTAGATTACTGAAGTCATATGGATCCAGTTTAGGCTTATGCCTATTTAGAAGGCAACAGAACATTTTATCTTTCAGATATGTGTGTCCTTCTCGCTTTTCTATTCAGGCCAAAGATAGTATTATATGAGCTCTGTATATGGCTTTGATTACTGATACAAGAGCAGGATTCTTGGTTCTGTTACTGATGTCTTGTGTGAATCAGTTAAATTTTCTGTACCTGAGTTTACCAACCTGGAATGTCTCTAATAACTACTTCACAGCAAAACTGACTTTTAGTACAGCAGAACCCTGTTTAGCTGATCTAATTGGGACCGGAGCCAGATTGGATAATCAAAAGTTCAGGTAATCTGAAGAAGAATGGGAAAGTGCAAGGCTGCAGCACTATCTGGAGACCCCAGGAGATCACCCACTTCTGAACCTGTGTGTGCTGGTTCCTTGATTAATATGGAGTGCCAGATAATGGAGGGTCCAGTAAAGAGGATTCTACTGTAATTTGAGATTTTTTCAATGATTGGTGTTCTATAATTGTAAAATGGCATAGCTGCTGTTTAATACTTCCACCTGGTGGTGAATGAACAGAGATAAATCTTAGCATACACTTACAAACAGTCAAGAAGTAGGAAATAGATGTTTTTGTGGATTACATTTATTTCTCTTCTAAAAATATTTCTCTCTCTCTCCTCTAAAATATATATAACTTACTAGGGGTAAATAGATTTTTAACGCTGTATCATAATAGTTTCTTTGCAGGGTGGAGGAAAATGAAATTGTGTTTAATAAATAGTAATTGAAACTTAACTTTATATTTTTACCCTTTCAGCTAGGTCTAGGAATATGAATTAATATTTTTCCTCTTGTCTTTATCTTGATTTTTATCCTAAATATTTTTAGGTTTTACTCTTTGGATCCTACTCTTGGTCTAATAGGTTTTTGAGGGCTAACTTTGAACTCTGAGATTGTTCAGTATTGATTTGATGACATTATACATTGGTAAATACAAAATAAAATGAAATATTATTGAATTAAGTTTAATATGAAATAGTCACTTTTGTGTTTAACAGCAAACACCTATCTCTTTATGATGCAAGCTCGAGGCATAATGTTGAGAGAAAACGTGAAAACAATAGGACATCTGATCAGATCGTACACTAATAAAAATGCTACTGTGAATGGCACAGGTAAGAATGTTTCCTATTTAATTATTAAAAAAAAAAAAAAGTGGTCTGTTTCTTCATGACAATGTCATAGCTTATTTATACATAATTTACAGAAACCTAGATCTAAGCACTCTTCATTCCCCCCCTCCCCCAGTACTCTCCCAACTTTGAGGAGTAATAGGGAAGGGAAGAGTGGTTATTCTTTACAAAGTCTCCTGTGAAACTAAAGTTAAGTCTTCTTTAAGAAATAGGTTTATCAAGAGCTGAGGTAAATAGATGAGAATTCATGAGGATCAATTTGATAAAGGTTCAGAGAATGTTTTTATCTTCACTGTCAGAACTTGCAGCAAACATAAAGTTTATGCAGTGATGTCAGGATAAGATGCAGAACAATTCCCCTCCCCTGCCAGTGTAGTGATATATTGATGAGAAGTCTTTGGGAAACTTTCATTTTTACAAGAATAAACTGTCTTATTTTTTTTCTTTTAAGATTATCCTGAAGGCAACAGTTCCAGTGACTACCGTGCTCAAACAACAATGTATCTTCCAGAAAATTTCACATATTCTCCTTATCAGGCTTGTCCAGAAAAGCTGCCTTACATGAGTAAGTTTATAATCTCACCTTAATTTAGATCCTTATCTATTACATCTGGTTCTGTTAAACCAGAAGGCAAACTGTTAACCAGAATTCTTGAATAAAACTCTCTTGAACATATGTAATAATGCTTAGCAAAATTTGGCCCACTATTCTAATACCTAATGTTTTGATATGCATTTTCTTCTGTGTAATGCATTTGTGCCACAATTAAGACAGTATTCAACACCTACAGTTAGAGTGCATCTGCTTTCTTGAATTAGAGGCTTTGGAGAGTTGTTACCCAGAATTTTTGGAGGTGAGAGTATTCTTGGTGGAAAATTGAATGAGACAAAAACAAGTTGCCTATATTTTCATCAGTTAATCAGAATTGCACCAACACTTGTGAAGCTGCATAAGATAACAAAGTGAGTGCTTCAGAAAGTAAAAAAGTCCTAAATCCTGTTATAACTGAGCAGGCAACAGTTTCATAAAATGTGAAAAAAACATGAAAATAATTCATATGAAAAGTTGAGAAGATTAAGGTTTCAAAGTGAAGTACTTAGAAATTAAAAAGCAACCTTATTTCGTTTTTCATGTATATATACACTCAAAATCTTTTAGCGTTAGATTAAAATCTTAGCTTACATTCTGTTGTATTTATTTAGCTGGAATAAAGGGGCCAAAGGTGTTAACATAATCCAGTCACTGTCCAACACTGAACAGCGTTAAACAAGGTTCAGGGTTTGGTATACGGAGACTTCTGCCTGCTTAGTACGATGGCAAACATACCATTAAAAATCCTTTTAACCTTTATTTAAAGATAAAGAAAAAACAGTTAAAGCATTTTAAAAACAAACTATTAAATAAAGTTTGCATTTTAACAGCACCCTTTGTTCGCTTTCCCTTTACCTAGAGAGAATTTTTAGAAGGAAACCTCCTCTTGTTTGATGGTCTCTGAGATGGTATAAAAGATTGTAATAACTGTCCCTTTGGGGGAAAAAGAAGACATTAGTTGAGATGGGCAATAGTTGTGGTTGTTAGTTTGATCCCATTTCATCCCACGTCATGCTTGAATTTCTGCTGGAGTGGTAGAAGTGGCAGTGTTATCTGGGTCTAGGGTGACCAGACGTCCTGATATTATCGAGACAGTCCCGATTTTAATACATTTGTCCCACGTCCCGACTGCACATCGGTTGGGATGCCCTTTGTCCCGATATAAGGACCACTCGCCATGACCGCCAAAGTGCCGGGGCTGGCATGGCGGCGCTTCCTGGGACAGCTTCTGGTGGCGCGCCTGCCTGCCGGCAGGTGCCTACAGTGCTGCACTGGCGGCCCCTAGGCACAGAGGCAGAGGGAGTCTCTGTGTGCTGCACAGGCTTCCTCCTGCCCAATCAGAGTTGTGGGGGTGAGGCTTGCAGGTGCCGGCAGGGGGCAGAGAGCCCTCCTCCTCCGCCACCCCCACCTCACCCAACCTGACCCAACTCAACCCTAGGAGCCAGAGGGACCTGTCAGATGCTTCCTGGGAGCCGCCTCAGGTAAGCACTGCAGGGACTCCCCACCCTTCTGGCTCTTAGGGTCAGGGCCCTGCGCGGCGCAGAGAGCACTGCCCCGGGCTCCCGCCTTCCTGGGAAGCACAGGGATGATCACTTGATGATTATATGTTCATTCCCCCTGAAGCACTTGGCATTGGCCACTGTTGGAAGACAGGATATTGCGCTAGATGGACCACTGATCTGACCCACTATGGCCGTTCATATGTTTTTACAATTGAGTTTACAACAAGAGTAAATTTGTAGGCCCAATTATCACAACATTTCTCTAAAAACTTTGACACAGGAAAGGGTTAGTGTGTGACCATGATATCATTGTACACTAGTTACATATTAATTTAGAAAAATGTTTTAATTACCTCTTATGATTCAATAATATCAAAATGTTATTGCTGATTATGCACTATATGTATCTTATGACTTTAGCCACAAATACAAAGTTTGTTTTTAATCTAAGTACTATACCCAGATACAGATACTCTTTTCTCAACCTATGTATTATATATATTTTTTAACATTAGCTTTAATAAAAATTTTCAATCTGTAAGAACAGAAATTCCAAGCTAACTTTCAGAAGTCTCTCAACTTGTCTTCAAGGCTAAAAACATATTTTTGACTCTCCTGATTATCCATTAATATATTAAATGCTCTCAAATCCATATTACATGAAATGTTATCTGACAGTCTATGAGATTTCTGAATAGTTAACTATTTTTAAAGATAAATTGGATATAAAAGGACTAATCAATACAAGTAGATAGGACATGTTTGGCAAGTCAGTAGCTAAAAATACAGAAACTGCTTCTTACTGAAAAATGAGATGAGTTGAAAAATGTTTTATCTATTGTTAAAGAACACATTCTGATTGAATTAATGATTTTTAATTTTACTTTACAGTACTAATATTACTCTAATTAAAATTACTACTTTATGACTTCAGTCTCAAACATACTTTTCATTTAGCTAAATTCCTGAACTGATAAATTTAATGTTAAAACTGAACCGCCTAAAAAAATGATAAAACTTTAAGTATAAAGGGTGGATTTGATTTAAATCATCTCTCTAAACTACTCATCATAAATGAGACATTCTTCTGCCCATCTTCATCTTTTCACCTCACTAAATCATTCTTGAAGCAGGCAGTAAAGACTACTTTGCCTGGAATCAAGTGCACTTTGACATAGTTTCAGGTTAGCTAGGTCAGTTGCCTTACTTCACCTAGCTGAATTTAACCTGGGGGCCCTGATCCTGGAAGAGATACTGTCCTGTCATATTTTGCCCCAAACTTATGCTCTTAAAATACACATAGGGATTTTGCAGATATCAGCTGGTGACCTCTAGAACAGCTGATTGGGAACTTCTATATTAGAGCATAACCTGAAACAGAATATCTTATTGCAGCTCAGTGTTTTCCACAATTCCAAGACATCTGGGCTGCTCCTCTCCACGCTGCAGCTCACAAAGGCAATCCATAGTTGCTGTTCCATGTGTGCTAGCCACACCCTTCTGCTCTTGCTTGCTGCCTTCATGGCATTGGGCAGTTGGCAGTTTTAGCTGCTTCTGCTTTGTTTTTTTCTCTTCTGTTTTTGGGTAGTAGCAGACAGGATCTTCTACCTACCTCTTTTTCCTCCTGCCTGGGTTGAATTTCAGCATCGTGGTGACTAAACTGCAACAGCAGTTCCACGCTGCCAGGTTCTTTCCCTCCCTCCGTGGCATGGCAGAACAGCTGAGGAAGCGCCAGTTCAAGTCCAAAAATCACTCTATTTGCAAGACAGCCTTCACAGACTCAGCAGACAGTGAGGTGTGCCCTGCCTGCTCCCAGTCTACCAACCTTAGCTCCATTAGGGCACAGGGATTCGAGCTGGACTGCCTTACAGGGTCCGCTACCTGCCCGAGTAACCGCAGCTCTAACATGGGAAAACGGAACCTGGAGCCACAGAACTGAACAGGGAGAGGCTTGAAGGATGAGGAGGACCCCATCCAGCTGCCCAGGGTACTCCTGAAACTCTGAAGAGAATAGCCTTGTGGGGCTATAGGTCTTCACCCCCTCTCCCTATGCCAACTCTTAAGATGTCTCTTTCGCTGGGGAAAGAAGCAGGTCTAAAAACAGCCCTTCTCACTCCCTAATTGAGCCTTCTCTAGGGGCTGGGACCCTGCAGGGGAGGAATGAGACAGAGAGCTCTATAGAGGTCTTCAGATGTTCTGGAAGGCACGCTACAGAAGACCTCATCAGAGCCACAACAGTTCCTTGACCTGCAAGGCAGGCTACAAGGGCAAAGAAATCAAAAAAGAGAAGACAAACAGGAGGCACGTGCCTTCTGACTCTTCCTCTTTTTATTCTTCCCTTCCTCCACAGTAGAACAACTGTGGGGCTCTGAATATGAGCAGGGGAGACACAACAGAGATTCTTACTCTCTGAAAAGTTTGTGTCCACCATACAGATATAGCCTGAACTAGTTCCTGAGAGCAAGCCTGAAAGCAAATTCCTGCCCTCAGAATCCTCTTCTGAGGCAGCTATTCCTCTGCACTTCTCCTTTGAGGATGTGATCACAGAGAAGTGGGAACAAGCCTGACAAAGGCAAACATCAGTAAAAATGACCTCCAGTTCTACAGACTTCAGGAGCCAAAAAACTCCATTGCTGAGGTCCCAAAGGTCAATGCTGTTATTGAAGCCCTATTAAGGGGTGTGGTTATCCCCTCAAGGAAAATTCTACACTAAGGATCACACAGATAGGAAGGTAGAGGACACACTCAAGAAAGACTGAGGCTTCTTCGGCTACCTGAAAGACCGTCTCTGACAGCGACATGCTTTACTAGGGCATCTCTCTTCTGGCTGGGATCTCATGGCTCTAAGGGACACAGATCACCCTGATTCCAGCCCTACTCTTAAAAAAAATAAAAAATAAAAAAAACAAAAACAAAAACAAAAAAACCCCTCCTTAGCAACAGCATTTGTAGCTCTTCACAGTTCAGTGAATGTATCAAGCTTGTCAGCTAGAGCCATGGCAAGATAGCTCAGCAGACGGGTGCCAGGTGTGGTTCTGCCTTGAAAAATGAATTCCCATTCTAAACAGGTTCTATGCTTAGAAAAGCTTATAGTCTCCATCCTGTTTGAGGAAAAGCTGGAGCAACTGGTGGTGGAAAACATGGCGAAATCTGGGTAGACCCTCCCAGCCTCAGTAAGTGCCCTTAGGAGGCACTTACGTACAAACTTACATTCAGATAGGGACATCTTTCATCCGTCTTCCTTGCAGAAGTACCAATGAAGGAACAGCAGCTTCTCCAATAGTAAGTCCTGGAAGCAAGGTTTTAGGAGAAGGCCCAGAGACTGCTCCACAGCCTCCAAGGCAACCTTATGACAATGATTGGATGTGCCCACACCCATGGCTGAAGCTAAGAGGCAGAATTTCTCACTTCACAGAGCAGTGTTATGCATCCATAGCAGACAAGTGGGTGACAGATATAGTGAGGTGAGGTACTCCCTTAGGATGAGATGGAGCCCTCAACTCTTCTTCATCCAGTCCCCATAAAACACAAGCTGATCCAGAATGAGATTTCTTATGTGAAAGTAAGAGTATTAGAAAGTGTGCCCTCAGAAGAGAGATTCTTAGGGTTTTACTCCATCTTCTGCATACCCAGAAGAGTATCAGGGTGGGGGGCCATCTTCTGCCACAAGAGGCTCAACATATGGATATGAGAGACAAAGTTCTGAATGGAGACCTTGGCCTCAGCATTGTCGTCCTTATTTCACGGAGACTCCTTGATGTCAGTATATGCCTATCTCCATATCCTCGTAAGGTCATGTAACCACAGACTCCTGAGATTTACTTATGGAGAAACTATTACCAGAATCAAATGCTCCCCTTCAGAGTGTCTTTGGTCCCCAGCGTCTTTACAGAGGTGCTGGTAGTGATCATATTCAGGCTTCGGGCACAGGATATCCACCTATGTCCCTTCCTCGACCACATCCCTTCCCAAGCCGAAGTGCACAAAGCCACAGCTCTGAGTCTGGACTTTCGGAAAGTTAATGGCTTCGTCATCAACATCAAAAAGAGCTCCCTAATTCCTTCAGCCAGCATCTCTCTCACCAGGGAGTGGATACAGAAGCCCTGATAGTAAAAATCTGTCACCTGAAAGATTCCAGAAGATCTAGGATCTTAACAGTTTTTTGCGAACCTGTAGATGTCCTAGTGTAGCATGGCGTCTTTAGCTTCTGGGCCTTCTGGTATCGTGAATAGGAATTTGGGCAAGATTGCACATCTGCTGCCTTTAAACCTTCCTCCTGAGAACATGCAACAACTTGCTGGAACACATGAAAGACCAAGTGCAAGTCTAAATCCAGATATTCAGCTCCTTAGAGTGGTGGACTTTCCATGTTAATGTCTACAAAGGCCTGCCCAATGTCTTCAAGAGTGTCTTGTCCTTACTACAAATGCCATACTGGAGGGCTGGAGTATTCATCTGGATTTTCAAACCACCCAGGGAACTGCAAGCCTGGAGCAAAAAAGGATACAGCATGAACCTTCTAGAACTCAGAGCAGTCAAGCTAGAAATGTGAGTTCTAGATCTTCCTGGAAAGAAATCACACATGGTTCAGTCAGACAACACAACTACAGTCATATGCATAAACAACAAAGGGGCAAGAAGTCCAAAGCTGCACACAGAAGCAATGGAAATAATGAAATGGGCAGAGCAATCTCTTCAACAATCTGGAGTGATGCGTGTATGAGGAGCTGTTTGGACTGATCTTGAGGATGTTCAGTCTTTCTTCAGCCGCTTTGTTTGTGAGCTGCAGAAACACAGAGGCTGAGGTACTACACCAGAGGGCCTATTTTATGTATGACCACCTTTGCCCATCCCAGGGAAAGTGATTCAGAAACTAAAAAGGGAGCAGGTCAAACTGTTAACTCCCTATTGACCAAAGAGACATGGTTTTCCAACCTGATAGGACCTGATACTGGAATCTCCACTATAATTATCTTCTCCCAAGGGAGACTGTTTATCATCTCCCAAGGCCCATTTCTCAATTCAGATCCAGTCTGGCTAATGAAAGGGAAGCGTTAACAATCCTAGATGTGTCTTCCAAAGTCCTCAAGACCTTGCTAGCATCCAGGAGAGCCTTAACTCTAAACGCGTACTCTTCCATCTTGTCCAGGTTCAGTGACTGGTGCAAACCATATGGATCCCAGGAATCTGGGGATTCCAGCCATTTTGGTCTTATTTCAGAAAGGTGTAGAAAAGGGCCTTCAGTCCAGCACCACAGTGTGTCAAGTTTAGGTTTTTATTCTTAGCTGCGCCCTTTTCATGGGGTCTTTGGGATCCTTGGCAGAGAACCCCTAGATCTCCAGATTCCTCAGGGTTGTTAGGCTAGCCAAGCCAATGATCAGGCCAATTTTCCTAAAATGGGATCTACCACTGGGTTTGAAGGCTTAACAGATCATTCCATCGAGCACCTTACTTCAGTGACTGCCTTCTTTCTGTCCATAAAAAACATTTTTTCTCGTCATTATCACACTAACTAGACAGGCATCAGAGCTGGCAGTGTTATCAATGCAAGAACCTTATTCTGTGTTTCATAATGACAGAGTGGGGCTGAGAACTCTCTTTTCTTCCTGGGAAAAGTCATCCTTCATTCTGTCTGAAGTGGCAACATCTGACAGAGAAGTGACACAACTTTGATGAAGCTGTGTTGTTTCACAATATCTGATTGTTTTACATTTTGTTTCTGGGTTTTAGTCTGCTACTGTTCCTTAATTTGTCTTGCTTCCTTCTACTCTTTCTTCCTCTTTTTTGGGTGGTCTGCTTACTACTTTTCATCAGTTATGGTGCTCCAGACTAGAGGTTTATGAATGTATGGAGGGATTAGGCAAATTCAATTTACTGTAAATGTCTTCTTGTAACAAGGAAGAGTCTGCATATTTTTTCCCCCAAGGTAGCATGTACTTTTATATGTTTGTAATTATTTAGGTTTAAAACTTCAGAAGTTTAGAGAATGGAGATGTTGTGTATTTCTATGTAAGGAGAGCTTTGAAGGTACATCTCTACCCCGATATAACACGAATTTGGATATAATTTGGTAAAGCAGCAGTTCAAAGCAAGTTCAATATAATGCAGTTTCACCTATAATACGGTAAGATTTTTTTTGGCTCCGGAGGACAGCGTTGTACTGGGGTAGAGGCATACCTGTAATTTCAGTACAGTATCAGATTAGTGCCTCTGTCTGTGGTAGTGTGGGCACAGTTAACTAACTACTGTGACTTCTAGAGAAGGTGATTCTTTATTATGAGAAGACACACTTATGGTAAGTTTACTTTGTCTACTAAATATCTTGTTGCAAAATTTGGGTATGTATCAATATTGATTAGAAGTTTTAGCTGTATTTTAACTATTGTAGAATGTTCTGTAAAAACAAAATTACAGAATTCTTTTACAGGCTTTTGCAGAGGAATATGTTTTTAATTTCTTTAGAAAAAACTAAACTCCATTCCTATATACGCTAAATATTCTGGAAGAAATGAGTCAGAACTAGAACTCCATTTACCAGTAGGTAATCATAATAACCATTTCTTGGATTACTTCTGTACAGTGTCTCTGATGGAACAAATTAAAAACACTGTTAGACTTATACACTTTAATTACAATGAATAAATATTTTTCATATTTCTCACTACATTAGGAGGCCTTATCAGCATCAACATGAGTGAAATTAGTTTTGATGAAATTCAGGAAGTATTTTCAAAGGATTTAGACATTGAGCCAGGTGGTCATTGGAAACCAAAAGATTGTAAACCACGATGGAAGGTGAGACAAAGTTCCTTACTGATGTCCTTTCTACTAATTGTTTTCCTGCTTATTGAGAATATTTGAAAACTACAAGCATCCATTCTTAGAAATTTAAATCTTTGTGCTGGTTATTTGATCCAAGAAGGGTAGTTTTAAATATTGTCATGAACCTTCACAAAATTTCAGTACTTGAAAACATATCTACAGGGAAGGTAAGGACATTTTGATATTTGTGTAGACATTTTAATATATAACAGGTGGCCATACTTACTGGCCTTCTGAGCTGTGTATGACAGTCTTCAGAAGTTTGAGAGCCAGGGCACACCTGCCGGGGTCTGGGGCTCGGTGCTTCAGCCTTGCTCCTGCTGAAGCCCTGACCCCCAGCAGGTGTGCCCTGCAGGTCTGAAGCCCCAAGACCTCTCTCCTCACTGGGCAAAGCTCCTACCACACCACCCTGCTGCAAGGCAGAGGTTCCAAGTCCTCCCCACTCTGGTAGTGGAGAATAGGGGGACGCATGGGTAGCTCCGCGAGCTGCACTTTAATGGTAAAAGAGCCGCATGTGGCTCATGAGGCAGTCTGGCCACCCCTGATATATCAACATGAATTCATTATTTCAGTGTTCTCATAATGTGAATATACACAGATTAGAACATTACTCATGAGAACAATGAATGTAGTCAAAAAGGTATTGCCTTAATCAGTGGTGACTCTTCCAAGTATGTTCAGTCCTTTGGGTCAATAAATTGCTTACAGTAAATGTGATTGGACATCAGCATTACCCCTTAAATTCACTTGTAGACTTATTCACTAGAAAAATGCATCATAGTTTTGTATGTAAAAAGTATTGCCTTGTTTAGCTGCTTTCTAGAGGAGCACAAAAAGTTTGTAGAAGAGTTCATCAATTCAGCATTACGGCTAAAACACTGAAAAATCCATAACAACAGATTTAATTTAACTTATTATGATTTTAAAATACTCATATCATCTTAACATTACTCTCTCTAATCTGACTTATTCTGCAGGTGGCAATCCTCATTCCTTTTCGCAATCGCCATGAACATCTTCCAATTTTTTTCCGGCACCTCATACCTATGTTACAGAAGCAACGGTTGGAATTTGCCTTTTATGTTGTTGAACAGGTGAGTCTTTAATTAGAATAGTATATCAAAATTAACTCCTTGGAACTTCCTCATTGATTGGAGTCTGATGTTGCTATTGAATATTCTGTGAATCGGGAAATCTCAACTTCTGAAACTAAATATTTAAGCAGTTACATTCTAATCCCTTAAGTAAAATACAAACAAAAATCTCAACTCTTTTCTCAGATTTATTGATCAGTGACATCTTATTTCTCTCAAAATATAGAGCGATATTTTTATAGCTGTTAACATTAACCTCATTGAATCTATTGTATACAAAGGTAAGGCTTGTAGTGCAAAACCATTATCTTTGCAGCTATAAAAATTAAAAACTGATATTTACAAAGGGAAGTGAGGGGAGGGACTAATAAAGGGCTATTCAGATATACACCTCTAGATTGCATATTCTTATCTAACTCAAATCTATAGTTATCAAAAGTAGTTATCATTTGAAGTTGTCCATTTGGCTGTCATTAAATGAATTGATGGACTCTGTCTAGTTCTTACTGAATATGTGATCACATTACAAATGGTACCAGCTAGTATCTTGGCAGGTAGTCTCATCATAAATGCATAGACCTCAATTGGTTTGGAGAATGACTGACCCCCTAAAGATTCTATCCCTTCAAAACAGGATTATGACACATTGGTGGGGCAGTTTGTGAGGAATTTGCTCTGCTGTTGGCAGTATTATATTCATAGCTGATCTATACATTAATTACATGATTTAGGTTTCCAGAACAGTAAATTCTGCATCTTTCACATGCATACATTCAGTCTTTAATGGAAAAAGAATAAGGGAGAGTGAGGAAATGGGTGTTCTTAAAAAGATCTGATTACATGGTAATTTTCTGATACTAAAAAGTCTTGTAAACTAATTTTTTTCAATCTTCAGGGAACTACTGTTCAAATTACATTTTTGATTTAATAAGGTTTTTAATAAAATTATCTAACAAGATTTTATCAGGCTGTGGACATATGTCCTATCACAAGGTTAACTTACTGTAAACATGTAGCAAAATATTTCATACTAGTTGAAATTCATAAATATTGTGTGATTTGTTTTAACAAGATATATTTTTGAGTGGTTAAATATTGTTTGCAACTTTGGTATTGCATTTGTGATTTGGTATTGCATTTATACTTAGGCATAAACTTAACTACAACTTGTATTTGAACACAAGTATCAGTGCTCCTTATAGTGTTGGTGCTTATGATTAATATGGTGCAATGTTACTTAATGTAAACTAAATAGAAGTTTTAAGTTCTTGCTCTTCAAGGGCAGGAATTCTAGAGGATGAATTTTTCTTTAATTGCACGAAAATGGAGTTGGTGAAATACCGCTATTCTTGCTGCTGCTGTGACTAAATGAAAGCATAACAAGCCTCAGTATCAACACACCTTTTTCTTTCTAGTACGAGGGGAGGCTGGTAAATTTCCTGTATATCAAAGCAGTGTCTACTTGCTCTTGCCTCATTCGGTTTCTCCTTTGTTTCTGCATAAAGAGTGGTACACAACCTTTTAACCGTGCAATGCTCTTTAATGTTGGCTTCAAAGAGGCTATGAAGGATGTTGCCTGGGACTGTGTAATTTTTCATGATGTGGATCATTTACCTGAAAATGACCGAAATTATTATGGATGTGGAGAGATGCCACGTCATTTTGCAGCAAAGCTGGACAAATACATGTACATGTAAGTAATGCAGTTCACCTTTCCTTTCTTAAAAGCTGCAGAAATGTCTTTTGAATGTGCACAAAAAAAACCCTTAGCCATAGTTAACATTCGACCTACAAAAATGTAAGATTTTAACCAACAGATATGCCATTTTCTTACTGTAAATGTTGTACAAGCTATTAACTGACAGTATCATAAAAGGAAAGAACAGAAGAGAATTTAATTTTTTATATTTTGAGAAGTGTCAGGGTCTCTTTCCCACTTTGAACTTAAGCGTCCAGAAAGTGGGGACCTGCCTGTTCCCTTCTAAGCTTAATTCCTAGCTTAGATCTTATCACGCTGCCACCAATAATTTTTACTTTTTTTCTTTACTTTCAATTAAAAGCTTTTCTTTTAAGACTGATTGATTTTTTATTCCTGTGTAAGACCCAAGGGGACTGGTCTGAACTCGCCGGAATTGGTGGGGGAAGGGAAGAAGGGGGAGGAAAGGTTAATTTTCTGTTAGGATCCAGGAGTTGGATCGGTGTCTCTCTCTCAGGGAGAGCTGGGAGGGGGAGAGAAGGCAGGGAAAGGTGATTTCATCTTGCTTTAAGATTCAAAGAGTTGAATCACATGATTCTCCAGTTGTAACCCAGGAGGGAAATCTTGGAGGAAGGAAGGAGAGGGGAAGGTTTATTTCCCTTTGGTTTATTAGACCCAAGGGGTTTGGGCTCTTGGGTTCCCGCAGGGAAGGTTTTGGAGGACAGGAGCGTACCCAAATCACTATATTTGGGTAAAAATTATCTCTGTAAAATCAAGATGAAAAATGTTTACAGGGTCTCAGCTTCATAGACCAGAGGGACTCCCTCCCCAGCCTAAGTATGACAAAGTTACAGCAACAACAGAGGTAAAATCCTTCCAGCAAAATACACATTTGCAAATAAAGAAAACAAACAAATCTAATCCGCCTTCTATCTATTACTTACTATCTGGAACCTGAGAGAGACTGTTTCAGAAAGATTGGAGAAATCTGGTTACTGACTGGCTTCCTCTTAATCCCAAGAGAGAACAAAGAACAACAAAAAGCACAAAACAAAGACTTCCCTCCACCAAGATTTGAAAGTATCTTGTCTCCCCGATTGGTCCTTTGGTCAGGTGTCAGCCAGGTTCACTGAGCTTGTTCCACCTTTTATGAAGCCACTTTAGCGCAGCATGGTCAGTTTGTAGCTGGAACTTCCGTCCCCAAACGTGTATGCGCGTAGCTTTTCCAGGGCAATACACAATGGCGTAGCATTCTTTTTCACTGATGGACCAGTAATGCTTTCCCTCTCAGACAGTTTCTTGCTGAGAAACACGACAGGATGGAAGTTTTGATCCGGTCCTTCCTGCATTAAAACTGCTCCACACACCATGTTCTCAGAGTGTATCCGTAGTTACTAGGAATGGCTTGTCAAAGTCTGGGCCCTTAACACAGGGTCATGACATGAGCATCGCCTTAAGTTGGGTAAAGGCCTTCTGACACTCATCAGTCCACTTAACTGCATTCGGCTGGGTCTTTTTGGTCAGGTCTGTTAGTGGGGCAGCGCGATTTGGCTGCAGTGTGGTACAAATCGCCTGTAATACCTGGCCAAGCCTAAGAAGGATGGACCTGTTTCTTTGACCTTGGGACAGGCCACTTTTGGATAGCATCCACCTTGGCCTGTAGGGGGTTTATGGTTCCTCGCCCCACCTGATGTGCCAGATAAATCAGTCTGTTTTGGCCTATTTGATACTTTTTGGCCTTAACCGTTAGTTCTGCCTGCCTGATGTGCTTAAAGACTTTTTTCCAGGTGTTCTAGGTGTTCGGGCCATGAATCAGAAAAAATGGCCACATCATCGAGGCAGGCAACTGCATATTCTCCCAATCCTGCTAGGAGACCATCTACAAGTCTTTGGAAGGTGGCGGGTGCATTTCGCAGCCCGAAATTAAAAAGACACCACCTTCTTTAGCACCCTCCTTGTTATTAAAGGGTTATATAAAATACACATGGCAATGAAGGCAAGCTGCTCTTGATATATTTCTGCTTTGTGGAAAAGCTAGTCTACCTTTGTAGAAATATTCTTAGTGTTGGGTTTGTGTTTGCTACCCTGATGTAATTACAGCTCTCAAAAGGTCTCTGTTGCTTTCGTAAACTTTTAATATTGGCTTCCTAAACAGCTTTATTTTCATCTATCTAACTGTTGTAATAGGGTGTCAATACTTCCTTCCTTCTAGTGTGTGCCTTCTTGAGATGTCTCTTACCATCATTGTAATATCACTATCTTGGAGTAGGAGAATAGGAATACTGGCAATATTGTAGGAAATGTTTCCCACTTCAACTTTGCATTAATGTACTATTTAATACAGAGGATCTCGTATTTTAACTTTGCCAATCACTTCTTAAAGATTTCCCCCCAACTGATAGACTGCTTCCCGTCATGTATTCAGGCAGTATTAAGGTTTAATGTAATGTGGATGCTGCAGCTGGATTACATCACGTCCCTTGCAATTTTATATTGGTAATATTTTTCCTTTCATTATTAATTCTAAATATCAACTTGTCTGCAACTCTCACAGTTTCAGTTGCTCCAGATAACTTTTGTAATTTGTTTCTCCAACTTGTGTGTGTGTGCTTGCTGTGTTTGGAGTTCAGTGTCAAAAAAACCATTGAAAACCCTGAAAATCCTGCAGCTGTGCTACAGAAAACGTCACAGTGTTAAGGTTTTTTCAGAACATCAGTGATCCACTGAGAACAATTAATTTAATACATGAGAGGTAGAACAATCCAAAATTAGTAGAGATTGAGAGTCAGGAGATTGAGTCCATTTTATTCTTTTGTCTGTTTGCTCATTGGTATGTGGGGATAATAGTTGTCCACTTACTGTCCATTCTTTGCTCTCACATTATCTAGAATACAAGTAGGGCTATATTATTTTCTCCACCAAGCACCTCCCTCTTCCCAGCGTCCCAGAGGCAGCTACGGGTAAAAGGAAGTCTTGTTAGCACAATACCTGTGGAATCCTGGTGTAGAGGTGCTGGGCCTCCTTGCAGGTGGTTCTCACCTCCTTAGGAATCCATATTTGGAGGAGCCACTTGGGGAGCAAACCTCACTATTCTGGTTGGGATTAAATCATCAGACATTTCTGAAAGAGGATCCTTGGAAATTTCCTCCCTCTGTGATAGCTTGTGGGAGGTGAGATGATCTATCTGGTCCAGTAACTATAGGAGGTAGCAGCTAAAGGGAACATCCATGCTAATTTTCTTTCACTGTGCATACAGTGTTTGGAATCAGGAAATTACAATTCCTAAAATTTAAAGAGTGACCGACAGTAGTAATTTTAGCTATGTAGTTGTAGAGGCTGTATGGGTTGGGGAGCTGCTTATTACTTAACACTTGTGTAATGGTAGTCAGCATGCATTTACTGACAAGAAAAATATTCTCTTGGTGCAAAAAGGATTAAAATTATCTTGAACGTGCTTAGCTATGCTCTCCAAAAATTGAAACAAAGGAGGAGTTTCCATTACTTTAAAAAATTATTCCAGAATAGGCTAATTTAAGATGTTAAACTGCTTGATTTTTTTTCAGTTTTCCCTGTTTTGTAGAATACGTTAATGGACTGGAAATATTATTGACATATCAGAGCTTTTACTGCTGAATCAGGTGAAGAGAACTTTTTCAACTCAATAGTGTCAAAATACCACATTTTGAAAGCTTTGTTTTACAGTCCCTTCAGCTGTAAGTTGGTCTTTTTTCTAAAACCGGCTACCTGAAGCTTGGGTTAAGCTGCTGTTGTCTGTTCTGCAGATGAAAGCCCTTATTAAAAATATACCACTACCTCAATATAATGCCACCCGATATAACACGAATTTGGATATAACACGGTAAAGCATTGCTCGGGGGGGGGGGGCAGGTTCCGCACTCCAGTGGATCAAAGCAAGTTCAGTATAACATGGTTTCACCTATAACATGGTAAGATTTTTTTTTGGCTCCCAAGGATAGCATTATATCAAGGTAGAAGTGTATTTAGTTTCCATATTCTTTGCTAATACCAACTTTCATTATAAAAGATCTGTAAAGTATTTTTCCTAATAGGTATATTGAACATCTATGCATACCCTAGACTTTTTTTTTTTCTGCAAGATATGGAAACAGTTTTTCAACAAGGATTTTCACTTCTCTAAATTAAATCGATAGAATAAAACTTACTTTCTCTCATTTTCAGTCTTCCATACAATGAGTTCTTTGGTGGTGTAAGTGGACTGACAGTGGAACAATTCAAAAAGATCAATGGATTTCCAAATGCTTTCTGGGGATGGGGAGGAGAAGATGATGATCTTTGGAATAGGTGAGTGTTTATAGTACATTGTGTAAGACGGGTTGGCAACCTCTGGCACGCAGCTCGCCAGGGTAAGCACCCTGGCTGGCTGGGCCAGTTTGTTTACCTGCCACGTCGGCAGGTTTGGCAGACCGTGGCTCTCACTGCCACGGTTCACCGTCCCAGGCCAATGGGGGCGGCGGGAAGCGCTGCGGGCCGGGGGATGTACTGGCCACGTGCCAGAGGTTGCTGACCCCTGGTGTAAGACATGAGCTCCTGAACAGTGATCAATGTTTTTCGCTATTAAAATGTCTAAATTAAGAAAAGTTTGCAGAAGGTGTATTTGAGTTAGCAGGTGTTTGTTGACTCTTTATAGTGTGTGTTTTGTTATATTAAATTAAAAGGTGTGTACTTGGTTTGCTTTATAAAGCAAACCAGTCTCTGCCCTGAAGAGCTTAAACTCCAGGGGACAGAGTTTCAGAAGTGCCTAAAGTGGCCAACTCCCATTGACTTTCAATGGAATTTGGGTACATAGCTTGTTCTTCCTACCTTTGAATATCTCCCCCTAGGTGAATGTACAATATGTGCTGGGGAGAGCCAGATTACGACATTAGCTATTTTTTAAAAAGAACTGTAATTAAATAGTGCTAATGAAGTGTTCAGATTTCAAAATCATGTTTCTGATATAGCTCCCCTTAAATAATATGTTCTGAATATCTAGGAAGGGTTTTATGCTTGGTTTCCTGATGGTTAAAAGGCTTTTTTTGGGTGTGCCTAGTAGTGTAACCTTTGGGTGGGCTAGAATGTATTGCCCCTTTCCTAATGCTTCAACACAATTCCTATAGAAAAGCACATGGAGACCCAGAATTCATTCCTTGACGATTTTCAGCAAGGTTTGTAAGGGTCAGCCTCCCCCACACAATCAAGTCCAAAAAGAGAGGAGAAATTACTAAAGAATTAAGCTATCAACTTTATAAAAATTTATAATGATAAAGAAACAATATCTTAATTTCTACTAAATAGCAAGATTACTTCATAATCCACATGCATTATCTTCATAGTTATACATAAATATATATACAAAAATTAAATCTAAAAGGTTAGCCCAACAGAAAGACAGTGAGATGTACCTGAGAGGTCCAAAAGCTTAGGTTGAGAATCTTAGTTACATTCCTTGTTTATCAACTCCCTATATTCTCAAAAGCACTGCAATAATAGGAAAATTTGTATGACTCTTTCCCCGTCAACACATTTTAAATGAGGAAAGAGTTTTTGAACCATACGAATTAAGACAATTTGACTAAAATAACATTCAAGTTATACAATTAAAAAATTAAGTTTTCCCTCAAAATTTCTCCTATAACTTGTTTCCCTGTTGGAAAGTTAACAATATTACCAACCTGCTACAAAATGCTTCAGAGTTAAGGGAAAACAGCTTGCTTTCTGTTACTGTGACTGAGCTGCTTCTAGCCACCACACAGCTGCCTTGACTACTTGACCTGACTCAATGGACTTTTAGTCCAGCTACAGAAAGCCTATTAGTCATGTCCAAAACTACCACACCAAGTTCCAGAAAGTTCTGGACATGAATGCTGATTGTACATCTGCCTAGCAACAATGACCCAGACACCATTCCTCCGCCCCCTCTCCTCCCCCGGGTCTTTTAAAGAGATGTCTCCCTATTAGGCCTGAGTGTTACAATAGGAATAACACCATGCATATTTGGGCTACTCTCTCCTTTTTCTCTATGCATGTGCTCCCCCCCCTCCCCCCCCAAGCTTTGCTGCTGCTGTTGCTACTAAAAGCCTTCTTACGGTGTCTGGGGAAAAGCTTGCACATAAGTTGCTTCCATGTCCAAGAGCAGTGTGAGTGACATCATGCTGTCCTATGACACAGAGTTGTAGTTGACCATCAACAGAACAGTGAAATTGAGTATATAAAAACACCATTAAATGCTCATAGTAAACAAACTTTAAAAGTTATTTTTATTAATTTGCTAATTTTTATGATTAAATTATATGTAAACTAACAACTATGTAGTGCTAAAAGGAACAATCTTATGTAACAAAAGCATATCTCAAGTTTCTACTCTTGTAGTCCTCATCATTTCCATATGCTCCCACTCTGTCATCTCTTTCTTTGCTGTGTGAAGTAGGTTGGAAAGTACTTGGGACAGGGGTCTAGTTGCTATTTGTTACTATATATAGCACTGTTTGTTTAAATTAAAAATTAAAAGCAGTAAAGCAAAGATCCAATCTTTTATTGGAAAGGTTGTCAGCAAATGGAAGAGTTGGCTTAAGATCTGAACACTAATGCTATTTTTTTCACTTTTTCTGTAAGTCACTTAATTTTTTTTAATAAATTCATTTTTGTTCATACACTTATCTTTAACTATTGTACTGTAGGGTTCATTATGCTGGATACAATGTAACAAGACCAGAGGGAGACTTAGGGAAGTACAAGTCCATTCCTCATCATCACAGAGGTGAAGTCCAATTTTTAGGACGGTAAGAAAAAGGGCAATGTGTTCAAACATTAAAACCTAAGGAATACAGAAGATTTTTATATGGAGCATATTCTCACACAAACACACACACGCAATGATATAGAACTATTCATAAACTTCTGAACCTTTTGTAAGGTGCTATACTGACTTTTATTTTGATAGATTCCATTTTTCAAGGGACATATAAACTTCAAATATAATTTATTTAAAATTGCTAAATTCAAGTGAAAGATCTACTGTGGGAGGTCCTGCTGACTTCTGTGGTTTTACAATAACATTTTTCTGTTCGGTTTTGTGTTTAGTTTTTGTCTCCCCCTCTCCCTACCAGCCCACTGTTAATGTGTGGTACTCACACAACAGGGGATACTGACTACATAAGGGAAACAACAAAGTTGACTTCACAAAGTACAGTGAACAAAGAAAGTAAACTGAAAAGAAAATATTCTCCTCTAACCTGTTTGCTATAGCAGTCTGGTATCTTTCATATAATAACTGCTTAAAAAATTGCTGGCAAAAGCCTGATTACATTGACAATGTGTCTCAGTGATCAGTAGCATGAACTTATTTGTATAGGTGGAAGTATAAAAGATGTGGTTTTTGAGCTTCTGGAGAGTATATGCATAAAGAGCTTTCCATGGTTTATTTTGGAAACACTAATATGGCTCCATAGTTAAGGTTGAGTTGAGTTTTTTGCACATAAAACAGTGATTTCTCCCCTCCCCCTTCTATATATGAAAAATACTGTGTATCCTTACCAACATGTCTGTATTTTCTGAGTACTGAATTATTTTTTAGAAGAATGTACAAATATATTTGTTGAATAGTGAGTTAAAAGTAATTTAAAATGGGTTCTTTAAGAAATTTAGCACAGTGTTTCAACTTTTATTATCCCTAATAATCTGAACAATGAAATATCACTCTATTCAAATACTCCATATTATTAAAAATCATTGACCTTTTGTGCATAAGGAACATTCAGATACCAGGTTGTAATAAAATGAGGCTAATGATTAATAGATATATGATTATAGACCATAGATAAATCTAAGTAAACAGCCCATATCACTATTAGTTGGGACTCTTGTGGCATTAAAAAATCCAAGCAATCACTCTGTCTCTGACTCAGTAAAATGAACAGAATCATAACATGAAAATTAGTTTTAGTGTCATGAGAGAAACTGAACCCATGTATCAGGAGTTGTCTTTGGTCAGTTAGTTGGCACTTGCTGTCACTGTTCCTTTGAAGTTATGTGGTGGCTGTATGCTAGTTAGAGCATCAGTGTTTAAAAGGCTCCCTGTGGCACTACTGGCTTGGCCATGCTTCATAGGATATGTCTACACTACGGGATTATTCCGATTTTACAGAAACTGGTATTTGGAAACATTGTATAAAGTCAAATGCACACAGCCACACTAAGCATATTAATTTGGCGGTGTGCGTTCATGTACCAAGACTGGTGTTGATTTCCGGAGCGTTGCACTGTGGGTAGCTATCCCATAATTCCCGCAGTCGCCCTCGCCCGTTGGAATTCTGGGTTGAGATCACAATGTATGATGGGGAAAAAACAGTGTCACGGGTGATTCTGGGTAAATGTCGTCAGTCAGTCCTCCCTCCGTGAAAGCAACGGCAGACAATCATTTCGCGCCCTTTTCCATGGATTGCCCTGACAGACATCATAGCATAGCAACCATGGAGCCCGTTCAGCCTTTTTTTGCTGTCATTGTCTGTCTACTGGATGTTGCTGACAGACGTGGTACTGCAGTGCTACCCAACAGTATCCCCTTGCTTTTTGCAAGTTAGCAGAGACGGTTACCAGTCATATTGTACTGTCTGCTGCTGTCATGGGTGCGTCTGGCTGGCCTCGATGAGGTTGGCCGGGGGCGCATGGACAAAAATGGGAATGACTCCTCAGGTCATTCCCTTTTAAGTTTTGTCTAAAGGTAGAGTCAGTCCTGCCAAGAATATCAGGCAAGTCTGCTAAAGAACCAGAGAAGCAAACAGCCGCTCCGAGTCAGCCCCAGACATCCTGCAGAAATGATGAGTTGCATGCCATTCTAGGGGGTGCCCCTGCAACAACCCCACCTGTTGCTTCCCTCCTCCCACACCCCTCCTGAGCTACCGTGGCAATTATCCCCCCCATTTGTGTGATGAAGTAATAAAGAATGCAGGAATAAGAAACAGCACTGATTTATTGGGATAAAATGGGTGTGTGGGGGAGGCAGCCTCCAGCTGCTATGATATTCCAGGCAGGACCGAATCTTCATTAGACATTAAGGGGAAGGGAGGGGAGCGCAGCCTCCTGCTGCTATGATGTTCCAGACAGGACTGAATCTTCAGGAGACAAAGCTTAAAGAAGAGAGTGACTGCGAGTCATTTCCGTTTTTGCCCAAGCGCCCCTGCCAACCTCACCGAGGCCAGCCAGGGGCACTCATGGGATGATGATGATGACGGATACCAGTCATATTGCACCGTCTCCCATCAGGAAGGGAAGGGGGTGCTGCTGTGTAGCACTGCAGCACCACATCTGCCAGCGGCATCCAGTCGACATACGGTGACATCGGAAAAAAGGCGAGAAACGATTTTGTCCCCTTTTTTTCCACAGGGGTGGGGGATTGACGACATATACCCTGAACCACTCGCTACAATGTTTTTGACCCTTCAGGCATTGGGAGCTCAGCCAAGAATGCAAATATTTTTCGGAGACTGCGGGAACTGTGGGATAGCTAGAGTCCTCAGTCCCCCCTCCTCCCTCCGTGAGCGTCCATTTGATTCTTTGGCTTTCCATTAAGCTTGTCTCAGCTCCTTAAGTTTCATGCAGCACTGTGTTGAGTCCCTGCTGTGGCCTCTGTCTATCATAGCCTTGGAGATTTTTTCAAATGCTTTGGCATTTCGTCTATTGGAACGGAGTTCTGATAGAACAGATTCATCTCCCCATACAGAGATCAGATTCAATATCTCCCATACGGTCCATTGCTGGAGCTCTTTTTGATTCTGGGACTGCATGGTCACTTGTGCTGATAGGCACTCCATGCTGGGCAAACAGGAAATGAAATTCAAAAGTTTGCGGGGCTTTTCCTGTCTACCTGGCCAGTGCATCTGGGTTCAGATGGCTGTCCAGAGCGGTCACAATGGTGCACAGTGGGATAGCTCCTGGAGGCCAATACCGTTGAATTGCGGCCACAGTAACCCTAATTCGAAATGGCAATACTGATTTCAGCGCTACTTCCCTCGTCGGGGAGGAGTACAGATATTGGTATTAAGAGCTCTTTATATCGATATAAAGGGCTTCATTGTGTGGACAGATGCAGGGTTAATTCGATTTAACGCTGCTAAGTTCGATATAAACTCGTAGTGTAGACCAGGCCATAGTGAGGCAGCACTGCCTGGGGAGCTGAGGCAGGAATACAGAGGGATCACTAAGGGTATGTCTACACTGTAGTTAAAAACCTGCAGCTGAGTCAAGCCAGCTGATTCAGGCTTCCGGTGCTCAGGCTGCAGGACTGTTGTATTGCAGTTTAGACATCTGTGTTTGGGCTCTAGGACTCCGCAAGATGAGAGGGTCCTAGAGCTCAGGCTGCAGCCTAAGCCTGAAAGTCTACATCACTATTTAACAGCCCCACAGCTTGAGCCCTACAAGCTCAAGTCACCTGGCATGGGCCAGCTGCAGGTGTCTAGTTGCAATGTAGACATTCTTAATTTGGGACCACAAACACTAATACGCATTAATCACAATCATATGTTGGCTGTGTAGTTAATCTCAATGTTTGTCTAGGAATATGAACAGTACTTGAATGTCAATCTAATTTATAAAACTGCAAAAATTCATGCATACAAAGCTGATGTTTGTAAGTAGTATAAACAAAGTGCTCCCAGAGTGAGTTTTTGTAAAACAGGTTTCAAAATAAATGATGGCCTGTCTTTAATTAGAATAACACAGTTGATACCAATTTAACATGTTTCTTTACGAACCTTTTCCCTTGTTCCTTCTCCCCTTATCCTACAGGTATAAACTCCTGAGGTATTCCAAAGAGCGTCAGTATATTGATGGGTTGAACAATTTAATATATACTCCTAAAATACTCATCAGTAGACTTTATAAAAATATAACTGTAAACCTCATACCAGAGCTAGCTCCTGTTGGAGACTATTGATGGAAGTGGAGTGGCAAGCTATACTCCTGGAGTTAAAACTTGTAACACTGGAAAATACAAATTAAAGACCTATTAAAAGACTTTAAATTAGGTCTTTTTGACTATTTGATGAAGGATGTTTGGGAAGAGAAGAAAAATGACTGCATGTGTTACCATGCATTCTATTATGAAAAGAAATGCCAGCAGCTACTACTCGGTGTTTACAGCATGGGACTACTATATTTAAGCCTTGTTTCACCATATTCTCTTTCTTAAGCCACTCAACAATATATACTGCAGAAAACAGATCTGTAGCTTGTTTGGAAGCCAAGAGAGAGGCCTTTTCTCCCAGGAAATTTTTATAGTTAAAAACTGTAACTTAAATGAATGCTTTTTGTTTCCTTTTTAAATTGTGTTTTGTAAATATGTGATGTAAATTAATGTGCCCAAATAGCTTTTTAAATATGGTAAATTATGCTTCAGTATGTATTTAGGTATATTACTGTTTTCCTTCTGTGTTCAGTAGCATGAAAGAACAAATGTAAATATTTGTGTTTAAACAAAGTTTATACCTTGTATGAAATGATGGAACTATCAGTATTTGATGGCCAGCTATGACTGTAAACTGTTGTACGAGTATAGAAGAATTAATTTAACATGTAAGCTTATTAGGAAGAAAGCTTTTAATTTTACTTATTACTAGTAAAATCCTATGATTCCCTGCTTGCCATCTAAATCATAGTTTATGCATATTGCATGTGCATTTTAGAAAAATCTTGAAGTTGTTGCATATCATGATATACAGGAACTCTTACTTTAATTGACTCCACATGTGCCACTAGTGTCAATGTCAGGGATTTTATGCCGAAAACAGCGTGTTCAAGTCTGTGTATTGTAGTTCGGTAGTATCTTCTTTTTTTTATTCCTAGTAAACAGCACTTTTATTCCTCAAGAATCAGAAGAGCCAAAAATGTATCTTCACTGGAAGACAAATGTTAAAGTTTAATTTTTTAAAGAATTGATAGCAAAATATATTCCTAAGCTTTGTAGGGTGGGATTTTTAAAAGCACACTGTTGGCCTAACTGCTCCATTGATTATGATAGGATCAGTGGGACCAGAATTAAGCCAGTACTGCGTGCTTTTGAAAATCTCCCCGTAATATATTAATCAGCGTAGATATTAAGGGCCTAATCCTTTGAAGTGCTGAGCACTTCCTGTAAAGTGCTAAGCACCCTCAACTCCATTACAGTGCAGTTGAGGGTATTCAGGACTGACCAGGATAGATCCCAGATAATTGTCTATTTTTGTGGTATTAAATGCATGAATATCTAGCCTCTCTGTTTTTATTCATCATAAATCTTAACTTTCCTTTTGCTTTGCCTGTATTATTGTGCTATCTAATAGCATCCCATTCAGAAACACTATCTTTGCCTAATATTTTTATACATTCATAGTTAATATGATGTAAGGAGGTAGTCTGAAACATTTTTCTCTGTTAATGCAACACAAATCAGCTAAATGTTGACCAAGATGGTCTATGAGATTGTTTTGTGACTGTCATAATCATTCAGTGATTTAGGAACCAAAGACTTTCTTCTGCTCCCGTGAAGAATAAAAAACAGTGTATTGATAAATTATTTATTATATAGTGTTCCTGCAAGAGTGCTGACAAGAAACACCAATCTAAACTCTCTGCCCATTTTGTGTGCCTCCTGGATTTACCACAGCAGATGGTGAGATGCAGATGTTTGTTTGCTGTTAGCACCTTTTCTTTTACGGCCTTCCCAGCAGCAAGTTGTGCCCCTGGCCAGTCTTTAATGAAAGTTGTAAGTATACTTGTAAACATTCCAATAATTTGCAGAAATCAGCAATTGGTAATTGCTGATTTGATTGACGTAGTTGAAAGCAGGCAGTAGGAGATATTTCATATTGTATTGGAATGATCTTTAAATCTAGTCAATATAGTATGCTATAGAAATTATTTAATGTACAGGAAAAATAAAAGATTAACAAAATGAACAAACCCTTAAAATAAGCATGCTTGAGTTTTTGTATTACTACGTGATATATTTCTGTAATTGAGCATACTGAATATTTTGAGAGGCAGATTAGTAGATGTGAACTCAATAACTAGTATACTAAATAAGCAGCTTTATTCTCAAAGTAAATTTGGTCTTATATCCATATGTCACATTAGCTGAACACATTTTCTTCAGGATTGTTAAAAGGAATAGTTTTTAAATGTCTGACTTTATTTTGAAGTGTTTTCTGGTATTCAGTACGATCAATTTTAGCATCTTTGTTTGTGATGCATCATTTGGTAGTTTAGGTTTGTGCCTTGTTTCTCCAGCATGCTTTTATTGACATGTCCATTTCTCAGTTATGCATTTGGAAGACATCCAGTAAAATTAATGTTTGATTTGGGTTTTTTAATATCTTCTGGTGCTTTGCAAACTGATTAAGTGTGGATTAATCATGTACTGTCTGAGAGAGAAAATGTTGTGATTTAATACATAGTCACAATTATATATAAATGGGTTAACAAGGCATAACTGTAATTTCTTTAACATGAGACAAACTACTTATGTCCCAAATTGACACAGCTTATATTAAGAAAGATGTTTACCAATCTCTTTTGCCAGATAGGTACCTTTTAGTGTCAGGAGGTTTTAAAGGCTGCTATCTTATTATTGATATTACACCAAAATAAAGTGTGTGTACACTCTGTCTGAACCCAGTACAGTTCTGTAGCAGACTTTAACATAAACGGTGCCTTCAAACAAAAGAAATGAAGTGCAGAGCTGAGAACTATGCACATTCCTTTTGATAACATGCTTAATTCTAGTAAAACAGAAAAGAATTCATGCTGACATTTTGGTTCCTGACAGATCGCAAATTTGACTGTTCCTCAACCGAGGACATGACACATAGAAAAAATTTTTGAGATTCTGAAGGGGTTTTACAAATTAAGAGGTAGAAATGCTATAAAAACACTAACAGTGTCTCAAGTCCAGTCAGTACACTAGTGGATATTTTTCATTTAAATTTCCTTCCCATCTGCCATATTTTAAATTACAATGAGAAAAATATTAAATTTTATATTCTCCTTGAAACCAAGAGTATATTGACAAACGAATGCAAAATGTTTATTCTTAGATCTTTTAGGCTATTTTTGTACTCTTCTGTTTAAAATAATATATTAGTCTTATAGTGGATTACAAACAAGCCAATTATAAAAATTTAAAAGGACACATTGCATATCAGCAAGAGGAAGTGTACTTAAGATTTTATTTTTAGAGGTAGCTGAGGCAAGCTAACTGAAAACTGCACTGAAACAATTGCTGGCAATTTCCTGTGTACTATCATACCTTTTATTTTTGTTTTGTTCATGAAAATGTTTGTACTTTTTTTATCATTGTCTTTTTTGAAATATAATGTTCTAAAGACTGTGTGGTTGTTTAATTCCCCCCCCCCCCTTTTTCTTATTTACAAATATGCATGTGCTGTTTAATTATATAAATATTAGCTATCCTGAATGCCATACGCCTTGTCATCATTGTATCTGTTTTGTCTTTTGTAGGCCTATAGCTGCAGAAACTGCGACATCAGGGAAAAATCAGTCGACTTTGGCGGGCTCAGTATTGCTCTGTCTTTTACTTACCAGCGTACCAATCGTACTAATGAAGATAATTCAGTAATTTGCTTTTCAAAATTTTGTCTGAGACTTTTTGCATTACAGATCTTTTGCTCACATTCTTGTGTATAAGACTATCTTATTCACCATATAAAGATTTCTAGTTTACTTCAGTATATCCAGCATGACTTTCAGTATAGTTTTTTACAACCCTCAAACAGTGGTTTCTTTCTGAACCAAAAAAAAAACATTGAAAGAGTAACTGAAAAATTTTTAAGAAACGTTTATTGACTTTACCAGAGTATAACATTCACTAAATAAATCTGTTACTGTAGCATTTGCTCCTGAGTTGTGTTTGGAGAACAGAAAAATGTGTATGTGAGTAATAAGTACAATATTCAGCAGAATCATTAATTATAGGAAATCAACTACAACCTAAATTGACCTAATATAGACATTCATGCTTAATTGTGTAGTTTCCTAATTCTTTGGTTTCCTAATTCTTGGCTTCATTCTACACTACACTGTATTTGAGTAGAAAAGGAGACTGATGAGAGCAGCAATAGTATATGACATGCCTAAGATGACTATGCAGTGAATGACACCCTGTGAGAGAGAGAGAAAAACCACTGAGAGCTTGCACAAATTGTAATTTTAAAAGCCGAAAGAGCCATTCGTGAATCTATTGCCACTTGTCATATCACAAGACGTAGAATTTATCCACATTAATTCCTGCTTGACAGAAAAATTTTAGAAAAAGCAAATCTTAATTTAAATCTTTTCAGTGTGGAGATCCACCAACCCTTCCTAATACCATTGGAACAAGATTATCCCACTGTTTAAAACTTGCTCTATTTATGTATAATTCGAGCTTAACTCGTCATTGGATCTTTGTAACTTCATCTGTGAATTTGAAGAGCCATTGTTTTTTCGCCCCATGTAGGTATTTGTAGATGTTGATCAACTCACCTAATCTTCTTTTGATACTAAATAGATTGAGATCATACTTTATCACTATAAGACATGTTTTACATCCTTTATCAGCATAGATTCTCAGCCCGTCTAGCTATCCAAGCTCTCCTTCTCTTAGAGTGTGGACAGTATTCAGTAGCATTGCACATTGCCATAATAAAAAAAAAAAAAAAAATTAAAGGTAATATAACCTCTCTGCTCTCAAAATCCTTATATATCTACGGTTCTCAATAGCCTTTTGGCCTCATGTTGACATGAGAGTATGTTCGCTAATTCTCCATATCCTCGAGCCCTTTTTATGAATCACTGTTTCCCAAGAGAGTGCCCTCCGTAATATGCTGCATTCTTTTGTTATTAAATCTGGCTGTACTGAAATATAGTGTGTTTGCATCAACTTATACAGGATCATATGGCACTGTATGTGACCATTCTCTCTCATATGCCAGTCCCAAAAACAGCTGTCCTAAAATATTGTGTAGATTTAACCTCAATTTTAATTTTGGAAGCAAGATAGTCTATAATATTTTGGATTAATTTTCTGTCCTGTTTTTACATTTTTATTATATAAAGCTAGTAACAATATGTGCATGACTTATAAATCAGTGTTGTTAATACAGACACAGGCATTTGATCGATTGCTTTTTGACCATGAGTATTGTGACAGTTTGTGTAACTTACTAGGGATAGATGTTTTCTCCTCTCTCTCAGCAGCTTTAGTTATGTAACACACGATGTAAATTTGTTATTGGACTAACTTAGTTAGACTGAAAAATGGTGATTACAACTATAGCATATGAAATTCTGGCTCAATTGAGAGATGGAGTGAAGGATATCTTTAATAGGAGGAGAGGATCTGAGAAGGATATAGTCAGAGAGAAACTTGCTAGTATAAAGCTTTGAAAGAATGAAACCTGGAGAGCGGTAAACTGGGAAAAAGAGAGACTGGAGCATGCATGGAGGTTTGGAGTGTGCCAGGTTGGACACTTGTATTAATTTAAGCCGCGCTCAGAAAAAGGTTAGCAAAATGGAAGCACTCTTTCCTTCACACAGCTCGTTTCCTGGTAAGGAGCTGCTTAGCCTGTATGGCAAGGAATTGTCAAACACACTGTAGAGTGGTGTATCCTTGTGTCAACAGAGGAAAAGGATTCTGAGTCCATAGAGGGCAGTTGAAGATTGACCATGCCTAGAGAGAGCTGGAAGGATGTTTGTTACTTAAAAAATGAAGATTTTATGAGATTTGGAGGTGTTAAACTACGATACACCATCTACATGGAAGATGGCAGACCACTAGCTGAAAGGGAAACTGAGCACAACATGGAAGGTAAGCCCATTACAGGTAATAGATGACAATTACTTCTGTAATTGATGTTCTTATTGTTGTGCAAACACTATTAGGAGCTATTTAGTCTTAACTCTGTGCCATCAGGAGTTATAAGTTACATTCAGTATTTGGAGAGCTAATTGGCTTTTCTAGCATATAGCAGTAACAGTTGGTGAATAGGAAGTTGTTCCACCCAGATAAACAAAATAATATGGTACATTGGAAAACAACCAAGAAATGCAGAGGTTTAGTATAGGTTCTTGAGCGTTTGTTTTTCTTGTCTTTGTCTTGAAAGTTCTGAACTTAAGGTATTACTAGATTCATGGTCATCGAAGCAGCCAAGAGAGCAGCAGGAAGCTAAGACGTTTTTAACATGGGGTCAGAGTGTGAGATTTTCATTTAAAATGTTTGTCTTTCTGCTGTGGCATAGTAAACATAAGCATTTCAGGAGTGAAAAAATGAACAATAAGGATGAAGGAAGCATTCAATCTGCTAGTTCACACAAGCTTTAAGTGAATGTACATGAAAAGCAATTTGCTTATTCCTAATTCCTTTCCAGACCTGCTTATGGCCAGAACCTCTGAACCAACTGCCTCGATTTAATCATTCTAGTACAGACTAGTTTTATATCCACGACTAGCTCACTATCATATACCATTCAATCAACCAGTTTAAACCAGACACAAAAAATCTGCTATCTCTCTCCACAATGTAGCCAAAGCCTCAATGCTCTTAATTCAGATAAACTATATTGGACCCAGCATGCTTCATTCTGATGGCAGTTCCAAAAGAAATGTTTCTCGTCCATTTATTCCACAGGTGAAGAGCGAAAATACAAACCCATAGCTCTCTCCTTACAGATTTAAAAGCGTCATACTTTTCTCTAATATGCACCTCATGTGAGTCAGACACAATCCTCAACCTTCATCCAATCGTCTTATATTTTAAGCTGCGTTACCTAAAAATATCCAGTAACCCATAGGTATATTATTTGATTATAGTGGTACATGGTGTAATTAAGAGATGTATGAACTGTGGATGGGATTTTCAAAAGCCCTAAAGGACTTCCCATAATGTCCAAGCCTGAGTATTTAAATATTTATCTACTTTTCCTTAATTGATTTTTTATTCTGTGAACTTTAAGTATGTAGTTACACTGACATGTCATAGCCTTATCTCCCGTAGTTTTAATTGGTATATCTTTAAGAAGTTGGACACGAGACTCAAGTCCTCTGTACGTCCCAGCATAAATCGTCCTGCAAATACTAAACTTCAAATGACAGGTTGGCTGCACTGGAATCTTTATTGCCTTACATAATCCTGATTCCTGCAAATTCCGAGTCCTGACAGGTTTCATTCCTGCAAGGTCTCTAGCTACCCTGGCTTTCTTGCCCTCTGTAGCACGCATGTCTACGGATGTCTAATTTACCGTGTCTGTGCTGCCTCGTCAAGATGAGATTATCTACAAAGTTCTATTTCTCATTATTCTCTTACCATATCATAGACTTTGATATACTACCTCTATTCAAACAGTAGGTTTTGAAATAATATATAATAGCCATCTGTGATTCAATTATATTTAACTGTGAAGTTAAATTTAGACTCAAGCTGTTTTCAGTTAGGACCCCAAAAAGTTTAACACTTTGAAATGTTGAAATTGTCACTTTTTAACATTTCAGTTTATTAACAAATAACACAACTGCTTATACTGTGGGCCTTAAGTAGCTAACGGATTGTTTCTCTCTTCATATTGTAACCAGCTGTAGAAATAATTGGGTGTCAAACTGATAGCTGAAAGATGGTCTTTTGTTGGCTGCTGTAAGTGTTCTCAGTGCGAGTCCTCACATGTATTAACATCCCCTCCCTAAACACTTTGAGTTCAAAAGAGACTTGAGGCTGAGACTTTCAGACTGTCTTCGAAATTGATGTATTTCTTCAGGATTTCTGGGGAGGAATAACACTGAAAAGGACTTAGCTTTGAAATATTGTTAATATAACCATCTATATTTCTATTGATTTAATAACTGGTGATGTCAGTAAGCATTGGATCAACTTTTTTAAAAATCTAAATAAAATCACTTTGCATGTGTAGCTCGTCAACTGCTACCTACTGTTGGCAAACATCACTAAAAAACAAGCTTAATGATGGCCGAGGGAAATATAGAAACTCCTTCCCCGTAGACTGAGGAGCGAAATATCCTGCTATTCTTCATTACAAGTACCCCAAAGACTAGAGGACAATGGGTGGCGCAAAATAGGTAGGGAAGTCCTAGATGGAACAAGTTTAGGAGCCTGCTGAGAGCAAATGAAGTTAGTTCTGAGTATTTGGTGTGTGGAAGTTCCTGTGGGAGATCTGAGTTTGACATTGAACTGTCAGTGAACTGGAGATGTAATTTATGGCAAAGCTTTTGAAACTGGAGAGCATAATGACACAGTTTAATTAAAACCCTATACAGTTAACAAGCTGTTTTTGCAATTAATATGCTTTTAAAAACGTGACAATGAAATATAATGAATACTCACATCAGCGTATATCGTGGATGGGTTAAGGCCGAGTCCCTTCAGTAAGTGACTTTCAAAACCAATTTGTATACACCTGTACAAAATTGATTCTCCGGTTGTAAGCTATGATCTCACATATTCATTGGTTTCTGTGTGAGAGAAGATAATGTAAATTTGTATTTGTGTTCAATTTGTGAAGAGATAATATATAGCATTGTTTAACTACAATGACATTCTAGCCCCAGACATTTGGGAAAATGCTTGCTACTGGTCATCGAAATAACTCTGTTCCTTTTCTGTATTGTGTGCACAAGTCTATCTCTTGCATCTTAGATCTTCATGCATACCACAAGCATGCTGGGTGTAGAATCCGCTCTTTACTGTACCGTGCAAGGTTGAGTGAGTCCCAAAGAAAACCTGGCAGGGTGTCATGTCTCCTGATAAGTGTCAGACTGAGCCCAGGTGCTTAAACTTTACTTCAGGAGCAGCAGGGGCACACAAAAAAACTCACTGCTGGCCTAAGAGGCATAACTCTCATGATGTTTAATAACCACATCATTTAACTAGTGTGTATGTCCACTTATAATTATTATCCTAATTCTTTTTATTTTTATGGAGAGTATTTTGTTCTGGTTATTTACAAGAAACTCCTTTTTTATAATTTATTTGAATTAACTGAGGTTGCATAGGTTTGAGCAAGATGATGTCTAGAAATCTTATTAGTCCATTGGTTTTTGACTCACAAGCAGATAGGCTTGTTTTATAAGTTTCAGGACATTGTATTTCAGAAACTGCAGAGTTTTAAGTGCTAGCGATGTGGGATGGGAGCTGTATTGATATTGTCTCCTGCTTAATGTAGCTCCTCGGGATAGACGATACTCTATTTCCACTTAATCAATCCTATAGTGTAGGCACTCGGATTGATTTCAGTGTCAAAGGTTATGATGTTGTATTTATCGTTAGGTAGTAATCTCATCCATTGTTTAAAGTTCTGAATCTGATATCGACTGACGTTCGAGTCCCTCATTTGTTTTTAGTAAAGACAAGGAAATTCAGTTTAATGCATGAACCACTTAGGAGCTGTTAAAACAAGATGCCATTTTCGATTTTAATATGAATTCTTAACATGCCTGTGAGTACTCCCTTGTGTTAAATTTTTTTTCAAACATTTGAAGCCAGTCTGCTAGCTTTGAGCTATATTTACTTAGAGAAAGTACCCACCCAGTAAATATTGTTGGTAGGCAAATACTATTACTTCTCAGATTGTAACTCAATACATTACTATGCCTTTTAAATGAATCCATGTAAACGTGGGTTTTCTAATCTTGAGCCTCTTTCAGTGCTCCTTGCCTCTTCTATTTATTATTGATTACCTGAATTAAGAGCTGCACGTCCATCATCAGCCCTTTTTAATAATTTATTATAACACTGGAACTGGACTTCCTCTGCTGCAATCAGATGTTCACAATAAGGCGGTGCTGGAGTCATGAGAGCCCTGCATTGTAGGAAAGAATGTTATTCTTGTATGGCCAAATATTATAGGGAGTGATGACCATATAAAGCATTAGAATGTTATTTTTAGAAATAAGGGTGGATTCAACATTCATACGTGACCAAATACACAAGTTACTGTAATACGATACAAAAATTTAGCCTGCAGAGTCAGAGGGCAGAGGAGATAGCTGCACCTACAAAGGGTGTTGCTTGCACTGAGAACTTTTCAGACAGAATGCCTCTCAGACTCCCTCTGGGAATGATCGTTCTGACAGCCATCAGTGCAGATGTGTTGCTAACTGGATCAAGCCCCAGTGACGAATAAAAGTGATCCTAAAGTGGGGAAGGTGTGATGTTTGGCATCCAGCAGCCATGATCCTTGTTTTAGTGTAGGGGTAGAGGAGTCAAGAGAGGCTTCATGGGTATTATCCCATTCTCCCTTCAGTTCAACTGTCAGCTATGCAGCCATCAGATGTGCTCTCTCTGCTTATAACCCATTTTGGGCCGACTTGTCAGCCACGTTGGCAATGTGTGCACAGGAGGAAAAGGTATTAAAGCTTTCGAGAAACGCTGCAAACAATATATATTCCAGGCTCATTAGATTTGACTGCTCTTCCCTCAGAAGGCCAACTCCAAGGGAATGGAGGATAAATAAGTGTACCGATGCCCCTCCAAGACCCCTTAAAAATAAAAATACAAACTATCTTATATAGCTGTGGTTAGTTGATAAACTACCACGAGTCTGCTTAAGGGCGGAACCATGACCGATGACGTCTCGAGTCCCTTCCAGTCCTAAATTATGAATCTGTGAAAAACCATCATTCGTTTTGCAAAAATCACGTTTCAGTCTGATCTTTTTTTTAAAAGAAGGTTTTATTAAAAATTGTCGTAGTTCACTAACTACAGCTGTAGTTGAGTAGGAAAAGGGACTGATGAGAGCAGCAATAGTATAATGACGATGACCAGAATCATTAGCAGTGAATACCACCTGGAGAAGAGAGAGAAAAAAACACTTGAGAGCTTGAAACATAATTGTACATTTTTAAAGCCAAAAGGGCCATTGTGATCATCTTATCTGGCCCCTTGCATATCACAAGACGTAGAATTTATCCACATTAATTCCTGCTTGAACCAGAGAAAATTTGTTAGAAAAAAGTCCAATCTTAATTTAAATCTTTTCCAGTGTTGGAGAATCCACCACAACCCTTCGTAACTAACCATTGGAACAACTTATCCTCACTGTTTAAAAACTTGCTCCTTATTTATGGTCTAAATTCGTGTAGCTTCAACTCTGTCATTGGATCTTGTTGTAACTTCATCTGCTGAATTTGAAGAGCCCTCTGTTTTTTTCCCCCCATGTAGGTATTTGTGGATGTGATCAACTCACCCCTTAATCTTCTCTTTGATAGGCTAAATAGATTGAGATCCATACCTTTATCACTATAAGACATGTTTTACAATCCTTTAATCATGGCTTTTCTCTGAACCCGTTCTAGCTTATCAATATCCTTCTTGAAGTGTGGCACAGTATTTCAGTAGCATTGCACCATTGCCAAATATAAAGGTAATATAACCTCTCTGCTCCTCAAAATTCCCTTATATATCTAAGGTTCTCAATAGCCCTTTTGGCCTCACTGTTGCATTGGGAGCTTATGTTCAGCTAATTCTCCACTATGACCCTCGAGCCCTTTTTAGAATCACTGTTTCCCAAGGTAGAGTGCCCCATCCTGTAATTATGGCCTGCATTCTTTGTTTATTAAATCTGGCTGTACTGAAATATAGTGTGTTTGCATCCAACTTATCAAGTGATCCAGATGGCTCTGTATCTGTGACCTGTCCTCTTCATTACTTGCCAGTCCCCAAATAACAAGCTGTGCCTCAAAACTATTGTGTAGATTTAACCTCAAGTTTTAATTTTGGAAGCAAGCATAGTCTTATCTAATATTTTGATGAAAATTTTCTGTCACTGTTTTTACATTTTGTTAATTATATAAAGCTAGTAAAATATGTGCATGACCTTATAAATCAGTGTTGTTACAGTACAGACACAGCATTTGATCGATGTGCTTTTTGACCATGAGGTATTGTTGACCATTTGTGAACTCTACTAGGGATAGATGTTTGTTCTCTCTCTGCTCTCAGCAGACTTTAAGGTTATGTAACACAGCATGTAACTTTTGTTATTGGGACTAACTTTGTAACTGAAAAATGGTGATTACAGAACTATAGCATATGAAATCTGGGCTCATTGAGAGATGGAGGGGAAGGATATCTTTAGATAGGAGGGAGAGGAATCTTGGAGAAGGATTAGTCAGAGAAACTATGCTAGTGAGTAAAGCTTTGTGGAAAGACTGAAACCCTGGAGAGCGGTAAACTGGAAAAAGAGGAGACCTGGAGCAATGCAGTGGAGGTTTGGGAGTGTGGCCAGAGTTGACACTTGTACTTATTTAAGGCCGCCTCAGAAAAAGGTTCAGCAGAAAGTGGAAGCAACCTCTTTCCTTTCACACAGCCTCGTGTCCTGGTAAGGAGCTGCTTAGCCCTGGGTATGGGCAAAGGAATTGTCAACACCACCACTGTAAGTGTGTATCCTTGTGTCAACAAGGAAAAGGATTCTTGAGTCCATAGAGGGCAGTTGAAGATTACCATGCCTAGAGAGAGCTGGAAGACTGCTTTGTTACTTGAAAATGAGAGAATTTTTACTGAGATTTGGCAGGGTGGTTAAACCTCAGATCACCCCATCTACCATGGAGACTGCAGACCACTAGCTGAAGCAGGGAAACTGAGGCACCAACATGGGAAAGGTAAGCCCATTACAGGGTAATAGATGACAATTACTTGTCTGTATTGATGGTTCCTTTGTGTTGTGCATAACACTATTAGGGGAGCTATTTAGTCTTAACTGCTGTGCCATCAGGAGTTATAAGTTACTTCAGTTTTGGACGAGGCTAATTGGCTTTTCTAGCATATAGCCAAGATACAGGTTGGATGATAGTAAGTTGTTCCACCCAGATAAAACAAAGATAATATGGGTACATTGGGGAAAACAACCAAGGAAATGGCAGAGGTTAGTATCAGTTCTTTTGAGCGTTTGTTTTTTCCTGTCTTTTGTCCTTGAAGTCTGAAACTTAAGGTATTACTAGATCAGTGGTCATCCAGAAGCAGCCAAAGAGCAGCAGAAGCTAAGACTGTATTTACATGGGGTCAGAGGGTGAAGATTTTCATTTAAAATAGTTTGTCTTTCTGCTGTGTGCAGTATGTAAACATAAGCATTTAGGAGTGAAAAAATGAACAATTAAGGGATGGAAGGTAAGCATTCAAATCTGCTGACAGTTCACACAAGCTTTTAAGTGAATGTACACATGAAAAGCAAATTTAGCTCTATTCCCTGAATTCCTTTCCAGACTCTGCTTATAGGCCAGAAACCCTCTTAAACCCAACTGCCCTCGATTGTAATCATTTCTAGTACAGACTAGTTTTACATACCACCATCTACTCACTACATATAACCAGTTCATCAACCCAGTTTAAACCAGACACCAAAAATCTTGCTATCTCCTCTCCACATGTAGGCCAAAGCCTCAATGCTCCCTTATTTCAGATAACCACTATCATTGAGAGCCCAGCATAGCGTTCATTCTGTATGTGCAGTTCCAAAAGAACAATGTTCTCTCCATTATTCCACAGTGAAGCAGAAAATACAAACCCAACCATCCTCCCTCTACAGATTTAAAACGTCATACTTTTCTTGCTAATATGCACCCTCATGTGAGTCAGACACAACTTCCAACTTCATCCAATCCATTCTGTATATTTAAGCTGCGTACCTCAAAATAGTTAACCACACCAGGCTAATATTTTATTTATTTATGGTACATGTATATTAAGAGATTGTATGAACTGTGGATGGGATTTTCAAAAGGCCTAAGTGACTTGCCATAATGTCCCAACCTCTGAATGTATTTAAATATTTATCTATTTTCCCTTAATTATTTTTATTCTGTACTTTAAATATTTAGCTACACTGGACATAGTCATAGCCTTATCTTAGTTTTAATTGTGTATATCTTTAAGAAGTGACCAACGAAGACTCAAAGTCCTCTGTACAGTCCCCAGCACTAACATCTCTCCTGCAAAACTACTAAACTTCACGACAGGGTTGCTGGCACTGGAAACTCTTATTGCCTTACATAAATCATGATTCCTGCAAAGTTCCCAGCTCCTGACAGGTTTCATTCTGCAAGGTCTCTAGCTACCCTGCTTTCCTTGCTCTCTGTAGCACCGCATGTTCTATGGATTCCTAATTTACCGGTGTCTTGTGCTGCCCTGTCAAGATGAGGAATTATCTACAAAGTTCCTATTTCTCATTTATTCTCCTTACCATATATAGACTTTATGATATATACACCTCTATTCCAAACAGTCAGGTTTTGGAAATAATATATTAATTAGCCCATTCTGTTGATTTCAATTATATTTAACTGTGAAGTTAAATTTTAGACTCAAGCTGTTTTACAGTTAGGGGGACCCCAAAAAGTTTAACACTTGTGAAAATGTTGAAATTGTCACTTTTTAAACATTTCCAGGTTTAGTTTCAACCAAATACCACAACTGCCTTATACTGTGGGCCTTAAGTAGCTAAGGGATTGTTTCTCTCTTCATATTGTACCCAGCTGTAGAAATAATTTGGGATGGTCAAACTGATAGCTGAAAGATGGATGTTTGTTGGCTGCTGGTAAAGTGTTTTCAGTGGAGGGTCCTCCACTCTGGTACTTAACATCCCCTCCTCCTCAAACTTTGATGCAACAGAGCTTGAGGCTGGAGATTTTCAGAGCTGTTTCCGAAATTGATGTATTTCTTCAGGATTTCTTGGGGAGAGGAATGAACTGAAAAAGGACTTAGCTTGAAATATTGTTAATATTAAACCATCTTATTTCTATAGACTTTAAATAACTGGTGCATGCAGGTAGAGCATTGGATCAACTTTTCTTTAAAAATCTAAATAAAATCATTTGCATGTGAAGCTGCTATACTGCTACCACTGTGTGGCAAACATCACTAACAAAAGCATTAATGATGGGCCGAGGAAAATATAGAAACCTCCTTCCCCGCTAGACTGAGGGAGAAATATCCCTGCTATTCTTCTTCCACAAGTACCCCCCAAAGACCTAGGAAGGACCAATGGGTGGGTGGCTGCAAAAGTAGGAGTAGGGGGAAGTCCCTAGATGAGAAACAAGTTTAGGAGCCTGCTGAGAGCAAATGCAAGGTTAGTTCTGAGGTATTTGGTGTGTGGAAGTTCCTGTGGAGATCTGAGTTTGCACATTTGAACTGCTCAGTGAACCTGGAGATGTTAGTTTATGGCAAAGCCTTTGAAACTGGAGAGCAATAAATGGACACAGTTGTTAATTAAACCCTATACAGTTAACACAGCCTTGTTCTTTGCAATTATATGCCTTTTAAAAACGTGAAATAGAAATATAATGAATACTCACATCAGCGTATTCGTGGAATGGGTTAAGGCCGAGTCCCTTCCAGTAAGTGACTGTGTCAAACTCAATCTTGTATAACCCTGTTACAAATTGTTTCTCGGTTGTAAGCTCATGGATCTCACCATATTCATTGGTTTTTCTGTGTGAGAGCAAGATAATGTACATTTGTATTTGTGTTCAGATTTGTGAAAGAGATAATATATAGCATTGAACTACAATGACATTCTGTAGCCAGACATTTGGGAAAATGCTGACTGGTCATCTGAAATAACTTGTTCCTTTCTGTATTGTGGTGGCCTCACAAAGTCTATCCTTGCATCTAGATCTTCCATGCATACCACAAAGCATGTCTGGGTTGTAGAAGCTTCTTTACTGATACTGCTGCAAAGGTTGGAGGTGAGCCAAAAGAAACCTGGCATGGGTGTTCACTGTCTCCTGATAAGGCTGTCAAGCTGAGCCCAGAGTTGCTTAAACTTTACTTCAGAGCCAGCAGGGGGCACACAAGAAAAACTCACTGCTGGCCTAAGAGTGCATAACTCTCATGATGTTTAATAAACACATTTAAACTAGTGGTTATTTACTCTATAATTTATTAATCCTAATTCTTTTTATTTTTAGGAGAGTATTTTGTTCTGGTTTATTTACAAGAACACTCTTTGTTTATAATTTATTTGAATTACACTGAGGTTGCCATAGGTTTGAGCAAGAGTATAGTCTTATGAAATCTTATTAGTCCATTGAGTTGTTTGACCTTCACAAGCAGATAGGCTTGTTTAAATTAGTCTATCAGGACATTAGTATTGTCTAGAAACTGCAGAGTTTTAAGTGCTAGCGGATGTGGGGATGTGGAGCCTGTATTGAATTTTGTCTCCTGGCTTAATGTAGCTCCTCTAGAAATACTCTATTTCCACTTAATCAATCCTATAGTGTAGGCACTAGGGATTGGATTTCAGTGGTCAGTATGATGCTTGTATTTTATGTTAGTGTTTCAGTAATCTCCATCCATTGTTTAAAGTTCTGAATGCTATATCAACTGACACGTTCGAGTCCCTCATTTGTTTTAGTATAAGACAAGGAAATTCAGTACTTAATGATGAACCATCTAGGAGCTTGTTAAAACACAGATGCCATTTTCATATTTTAATAGAATTCTTAACTGCCTGTGAGTTACCTCCCTTGTGTTTAAAATTTTTTTCAAACCATCTAGGAGCCAGTCTGCTAGCTTTGCAGCTATATTTACTTAGAAGAAGAGACCCACCCCCAGTAAATATTTGGTGTAGGCATAAATTACCTCATTACTTCTCAGATTGTAACTAATGACATTATACATATGCTTTTAAGATGAATCCATGTAAAAGGTGGGTTTTCTAATCTTTGGCCTCTTTCAGTGCTTCCCTTGCCCCCTTCTCATTGTATTATATGACTTACCCTGAACTTAAGAGCTGCCACGTCCCATCATCAGCCTTTTTATATAATTTAATTGATACACTGGAAGCTGGACTTCCTCTGACTGCATCTAGAATTTTCACAATAAGAGGGTGCTTGGAGTCATGAGAGCCCTGCATGTAGGGAAAAGAGATGTAATTCTTGTATGGCAAATTATATAGGAGTGATGAGCCATGATAAAGCATTAGAAATTTAATTTTTTAGAAATAGAGGGTATCACATTTTCATATACCAAATACACAAGTTTACTGTATAATACAAAAATTTAGCCTGCAGGATCAGAGGGAGGGAGCATATGCTGCACCCTACAAAGGGGTGTGCTCATGTGCACTGAGAACCTTTCCTCAGAGACAGAATGCCTCTCAGCACTCCCTCTGGGATGATGCAGTTCTGACAGCATCCAGTGCAGAGTTGTTGCTAACTGGTGCAATCAAGCCCACAGATGACAGAATAAAAGTTGAATCCTAGAAGTGGGGAGTGGTGATGGTTTGGCATCCAGCAGCCTGATCTCCTTGTTTTAGTGTTGGGGCTAGAGGAGTCAAGAGAGGCTTCATGGTGGTCAAATTATCCCATTCCTCCCTTCGTTCAACTGTCAGCTTGGCAAGCCATGCACATGTGCTCTCTCTTGCTATCATAACCCCATTTTGGGCCAGACTGTGGTCAGCCCTTGGGCAAGTGTGCACAGGTGAGAAAGGTATAAGAAGCTTTCCCTGCAGAAAGCCTGCAACAATTATATTCCATGTGCTCATTAGATCAGTGACTGCTTCCTCCCTCAGAAGCCCGCAACTCCAAAGGGAGTGAGGATAAAACAGTACCATGCCCCTCCCATAACCCCTTAAATAAAAAAGAAACTAGAACTCTATAGTAGCTGCTGGTTAGTGATAACTACCGAGTCTGCTTAAGGGCAGGGAACTGGACTCGATGACCTCTCGAGGTCCCTTCCAGTCCTAGAATCTATGAATCTGTGAAAACCATCATTGGTTTCAAAAATCACGTTTCAGTTTCTGATCTTTTTTTTTAAAAAGAAAGGTTCTTATTTAAAAATTGTCGTAACTTAAACTGTGTGACCCCTTCCCTCACCTGTAATCCCTTCTGGGGACCCATAACAATCTACCTCACCTCTGGGGATCCTGCCACATAGTCTGAGAAAAGCTCATCTATTAAACTAACAAACTGAAATAAACTCGGTGCCCCGACTGACTTTCTCAATCCCCCCAGTTTCTAGGATGAAGTCTCCTGCCCGCTGAGGGTTCTGATGTCATCGGTGGGGCAGATGGTAGCAGGAATTGTCAACTTCTATGGATAAAGGAGTTTTAGCCACCACCTTAGAAGCTTTGTCAGGGTGCGGAGGGCAGGATAAGAAAAATCTGGTTTTTTCCACATCAAAATCATATGAACTAGCTTTCCCAAACATCAGAAGTGGCCCTGTGGAGCAGAGTGGGAGTACAAGGGCAATGCTGCTGGGGAAGATCAATAGGCTACACAGTGTGTGGATCTCCCACATTTTTCAGAGCCACATGAGTGCCACCAGAAGTGAGAGGAGGGCAAAGGGGGTCTTAGACTTGGTCTTTCAGAGCAGTGGATGTGGCAATCCACTCCAACTACAGAAAGGTGATGTGGAGACCTGGAGCAATAAAGGAAGAGTGGGTAGAGAAGAGACCAGGCACCCCCTCATTTCCTTTCTCTGCTGAGATTGCAGCAAGAGCCATTACAGAAGGAATAAGCAGTTGAGTCAGTAGGCAGTAGTTGGCAGGCCTGCTAGGAGATGAATTCTCACGTCATGTATCCACCCAACCAGTACTGCCTGTTGAGATGTTTAGCTGATGATGGCTTTGATGTCTTGTGAGAGGAGACAAGTCTCCCAAGGCTGAAACATATTTGGGAGGGAAGGTCTTTTTTAATGGCTGTTGAAATTATCCTGATAGCAGGTGCTACTTCCTATTACAATCTATCTACTGCTTTCATCAACATAAATAACTACAGCAAATGGGGGAAGCACTTTTTTGTAGAAATAAGGAGAGAGGTAGGAGAGTGCAGGGCCAACATACAATATACAATTAAAATAAATGTAATGAAATAGACTGATTTGTCTTTCTTTTTTAAAATGATGAGAATTGGAATAAGTGAAAGATGAGGTAGGTTACATCGATCACACGTGAAAGGCCACCTCAATAATGAAATACTTACCAGTGGCGTGGCTTCAGAGAAAAACACCAGTCCAGCTAAGAAAACAAGGAGCAAAGAACGAAAGGCCATTCTTCTTGCAGTTTGAGAGTCTCAGTGTCAGCAACTAGAAACTGATGGGATTTGGGATTTTATACCCAATCCCCTCAAATTAGACTGCTTAGCAAATGCTGTATGACTTCAAAGCTGCTGATTCTGATTGTTTACTTAGTAAATAGTAAGAGAATAAGTAACCCACACAAACATGAACCTTGCCTGTGGAGATTAGTCTACTGCATTATCTTCTGTAAAATAACTTGGATCACGTTTTGTGTTGCTGATCCGCTGCTTACAATTGTTTTATTGTAAATGGCCTATTCCCTCTGTTTCCTGTTCTGTTTTACATTGTGTTTGAAGATGTGCTCTACTGTATGTAGTCTTGACAATGTGCGAGCGAATAGATTTTCCTTGTCTCTTGCGTAATATACTTTTCATTTTTAGTATGGATTTCATTCTGGTCATAGCATGGAAAATACTCTCATCCAGAGAATCAGCAACCTCTCAGTTTATCTGATGAAAACTGTCACCTTTCTCCTTTGTTGAAAGCAGTACTGAAATCAATGTGGACCACTTCATCCTCTTAGACTATCTCTCCAGACTTGTGCAGCTGTGTCTGACCACCTCCTGTGATGCTTCCACTTGCCTATCTTCCATCCATGCCCCATGGATGCAAATGACTTTTGGACATCTAACTACCTGTTTTCAGGGTACAGTCAAATTGTGATCTAAATACTGTCACTTATTCCTGCAGTAAATTTATGGCCAAAATTAATTGCACGTGGAAAGCTGCCCCATAAAATTGGAATTTCTTTCTTTTAATTTGGCACTTTATCTTGTAACCTTAATTGTCACTCTGCGCTTGTGATCAGCTGGATTCTTTTTTTAATATAGTCGTTGACATCTCTTCATGGGAGTCTTTATGTAAGCTCTACCTACTCCCCCAGCACCACCTAACTTCCCAACCATGCCACTGATAAACATCAACCGCCCAGGCCATCTAGTACCTATACTGGGTGGGAAAATAGCCAACAGCTCCCCCCCCGAGGAGAATCTAACCCCTCCAGAAGTCTCTAGAACTCTTCCCCCTGGCATCACCCTACACCTTATTAGTTCCCACCATCACAACAGCCGTGGTTTCTTGCTTTGACCCCAACAGAGTGTGGGATGTGGCCACAAAGGATTGTGGGACTGTGATGAGTTTCTGGATGGAGAATTTTTTTAAAAAAAGCTTTGCTCCATACAGTGCCCTGAAATAAGGACTTGGTTTTTGTGGTCTTTGTTTTTAACACACATATTCAGTCATCAGTTGTTAAACCTAGAGTTGGGTGGATAACTGAATGTGGTTAAGTAAGCACATTTTTTGTCTGTATGCAGTTATTATTGTCAAATATGTGGTTATTGGGTGTAACTATAGCAAGTGCAAACATACTGTTTTTCAAACTTCAGTGTGACTAAGATTTACAAAAACTGGATACCTCTGAAACATATTCCATTGAAACAGCACCAAATGAAAATATTTGACTTATAAGAGTTGTGTAACAAGGGCAGAGTCCAGAAATAAGGGAAATCCAAACAGTTAATTGTTGCTGCAGTACTTATGTAATTTATTAATTCACTTGGTATCCATTCTTCTGAACAAGCTCTCGATTTTAAAGAATTTAAATTACATGCTCACTAACAAATTAGCACTGATTTATTTTTGAGAGGTACTATTTCATTAACTGCCCATAGAGTCACTGCAGTCCCACTAGAACAAAACATATTCAGTCCAACAGACTAATTCATCAGTCTAGACAAATGATTACCCTCCCTTCCCGCTTCCCAAAAAATCAATTTCTCCATGACTTCAAGTGAATCACACACGATCAGTCTGCATCTTAACCCATGCTGACTTTAGAAGATTTCTTATGAGTTGTTATGTGAATAACTTTGTTAAAAAGGCATGCCTCTGTCTTAGTACTTCCCCTTTTAAGCTCATGTGAAGAGATAGTACTTGATCTGTAGAGTGATTTTGTGTCTTTTGGTGTTGTGCTGATGGTGAAATCCTGCAGAGTCTTTTTCCATATGAGGTCTGGATTGAACTAACAAAGTTCATAGAACTCTAGCTAAGAATCTTCACATAATCAAGTTTGGGTATAAATTCACAGTGCCATCAAAGGGGCCACCTGGTACTTTCTTCTTTCAAATAGGACAACTCTTCTTTCAGTTATATCTACTTCCAGCTGAACTGGCAAGTGCAGAGATATTTGAGAAGATTACAAATGGCATATGTTAACTGATTTTGTCAATGTTTAGTATTTAGTATTTGAACAAAAGTTCACGATAATGAACTTAAAGAAGCAACGAGAGACAAAGGTACTTTAAAAAGTGGAAGTAAATCTAGTGAGGAAAATAGAAAGGAGCATAAACTCTGGGAAATGAAGTGTAAAGATATAAAATATAATAAGGCCAATAAAGAATTTGAATACAGCTAGCCAAAGACTCAAAGTATTAACAAATATTTTAAAGACATAAGAACAAGAAGCCTGCTAAACAACCAGTGGGGCCACTGGACACATCGAAGATGCTAAGCAACGCTCAGGATAAGGCCATTGCATAGAAACTAAATGAATTCTTTGCATCGGTCTTCACAGCTAATGATGGAGGGAGATCCCAAACCTGAGCCATTCTTTTAGGACATTCTGAGGAACTTTCCCAAATTGAGGTGTCATTAGAAGAGGTTTGGAACAAATTTATAAACTAAACAGTAATAAGTTACCAGAACGATGGTATTCACCCAAATGTTCTGAAAGAACTCAAATGTGAAATTGCAGGACTACTAACTGTAGTTGTAACCTATCATTTAAATCAGCTTTGTACAAATGACTGGAGGAGAACTAACGTGACACCAATTTTTAAAAGGGCTCCAGAGGTGATCCAGTAATTACAGCCAGTAACCTGATCTCAGTGCTGGGCAAAACTGGTTGAAATTGTAGTTAAAAAACAAAATTGTCAAGACTGTAGATGAACATAATTTGTTGGGGTAAAGTCAACATGGTTTTGGTAAGGGAAATCATACCTCACCAGTCTACGAGAATTCTTTTGAGAGGATGAACAAGCATGTAGACAAGGGGTCCATGGATATAGTATACTTAGCCTTTCAGAAAGCCTTACAGATCCCTCATCAAAGGTTCTTAAGCAAAGTAAGCTGTCCATGGGATAAGAGGGAAGGTCCTTCATAGATTGGTAAACTGGTCAAACAGGGTAGAGAATAAATGGTCAAATTTCAGAATGATGGTGTCCCCAGGGTCTATATTGAGATGAAGTCCTATTCAATATAGTCATAAATGATCTGAAAAAGGGTAAACAGCGAGGTGGCAAAATTTGCAATAAAAAGTATACAAAACTACTCCAATTGTGCATTCTCCTTGGGATTTTGCTGAGCTACAAGGGGATCTACTGAGGTGACGGCAACAATGGCAGATGCAATACAATGTTGATAAATGCAAGTAATGCACATTGGAAAACATAATCCAGCCTATACATAATAAATGATGTGGTCTAAATTAGCTGTTACAACTCAGAAAGATCTTGGAGTCATTGTGCATAGATATCTGAAAACATCCACATCAATGTGCAGCAGCAGTGAAAAAACAGAATGCTGGAATCATTAAGGAAGGAAAGATAAGAAGACAGAAAATATCCTATGCCTATATAAATCCATGGTACGTCCACATCCTGAATACCGCATCCAGATGTGGTTGCCCATCTCAAAGAAGATATATTGGAACTGGCAAAGGTTCAGAAAAGGGAACAAAATATTAGGGGTATGGAATGGGTTCCAAATGAGGAGAGATTAATAAGACTGGGATTTTTCAGCTTGGAAAAGAGATGACTAAGGTGGGATATAATAGAGGTCTCTAAAATTATGACTGGTGTGGAGAAAGTAAATAAGGAAGTGTTATTTACTCTTCATAATAGAAGAATTGAGGTCACCAAATGAAATTAATAGACAGCAGGTTTAAAACAAAAGGAAGTGTTTCTTCACACAACACATAGTCAACCTGTAGAACTCCGTCCAGAGGATGTTGTGAAGGCCAAGACTATAACAGAATTTAAAAAAGAACTAGATAAATTCATGGAGGATAGGTCCATCAATAGCTATTAACCAAGATGGGCAGGGATGATGTTTTTAGCCTCTGTTTACCAGAAGCTGGGAATGGGTGACAGAGGATGAATCACTTGATGATTACCTGTTCTTTTCATTCCGTCTGGAGCATCTGGCGTAGGCCACTGCCAGAAAACACGATACTCAGCTAGATGGACCTTTGATCTGACCTAGTATGGCTGTTCTTATAAAAAACATCTTTCTGTTCAATTTGCTTGTATGCTATACCCCTTTCCCTTACCTGTCATCTGTCTTTTCTGTTGAGATTATAAACTCTTTAGTGCTGTGATTTCTTTTCTGTGTTTGTACAGCACCTAGCACAATGGGGCCCCATTGTTGGTTGGTCTTGTGTCATTGCCATGATACTAATAAATAAATATGACTTATTTCATTGGAATTAGTTCAGTTATCTCTGGGTTTTAAGCATGTTTGCTGACAGGTAAATGTAGCTCTTGATATTCATTGCATACCATGCAAAAGTTATCTTCTTTCAAACACAAGACACCACAGAATAAGACAATGAATTGATCTGTTTTCTAATAGTGTAGGAAGAGGCCCAGTCACAGATTACTGTACCAAGTCAAGGCTGATGTGTTCTGAGTGGCCAATCAGTGTTTGGTTTTTTTTACACTACATTTCTTTTGCATTTCAATACAAACGTGTTCCTTCTGAACAACGTAAAACATCACTGAGAAAATCACAACTGTTTCTTCTTTAAACATTTATTGCCTGAGTTTTTAGCCAGGTTACAAAATGATAGACTACTGTAGCAAAAAGCCATGCCATTAGTTATAGGAAATAACCTCCTCCTAAAAACCTATGGTAATTCTATCAATGGAGGATATTTGGGGATGATTTCGGTGTATATTTATTCCTGTGGGTTACTGACTACAGCCGTAGTTGAATAAGAGAAGGGACTGAGGAGAGCAGCAATGGTGTAATGACGATGACCGGAATCATTAGCAGTAAAAACCACCTGGAAAAGAAAATACTTGTAAGCTTCAAGCACAGCACATATGCTCTAAAACTACCTCAGTGTTAGATTTAGTATTAAGTCTTCCCTAGAGTAGTATTTGGGTGATTTCTTTCAGTTACAGGTTTTATCTTTTATTAACTATGCAAACCTAATAAAGTAGATGCAAGATATTCCAACAGATTAAGCCTTGATAAATCTAAGTATCTGTTAGAGGGTTCAAGGCCTAATCCAAAGTTCATTGAAGTCAATGGAAAAAGTCTCACTGACTTCATTGGGCTTTGGATTAGGCCCTTACCCCTGTATCCTGTGTGGCGCTCTCAGAAGACGGTGGAAGCATACTCAGTATCTTGCAGGCACAGGCCTTAGTAATATAAAACAAGCTTGTGATTTAAAATGCAATCTGCAATGTATTGTAGATGTTCTCAGAATAGCTGAGTCAGTCTTTTAGGAAATGTAAAGAGAACTCGATGGCAAGCTGCAAATAAGGCTGTTTTTTCCTTTCCCTTATAATTTTATTCCTAGATGTTGTTTGCTGCAGTTTTCTCTGTCACATACTTTAGAAGTGAGCTGGGGAAAAATGCACTTTGAACTTTATAAACAAATGACGTGCAGGCAAAAAATATTGGATAATATGTCTGACTTTCTGTGGCTGCACATCAAATTGAAGAGATTTCAGTGATTTCCAGATTACTGAAACTGGAGTTGCTATTGAAACAAAGAAAATACCTCTGGTGTAAATAGAGACCTTTTCCAATTTGTTATGTTGATGCCATTCATTATGGGGCCCCAAAGTCTTGCATCCATCCCAGCAAAGATTTCCGTTTTGCATTTCCATATTACAGAACATTTTAAATCTTTAATGTTTTTGAATAATGCACCAGTTTGGGTAATATTCTGTATTGGGGTGAATGGGAACAGTTCCATTGACTTCAGTGGAGTTTTGCCCATTTACACTAGCAGAGAATTTGGCCCATTAACTTACAATGGAACTCTTTGTATGTATTGCAGCTTTTGTCCAGATGATGATGTATGATATGGTGAAACACTGCAATGCATAAAGCTACTCTTTGTGCATTACAGGAATATGTACTTTCTTTTTTGATAAGCAGATGCTCTGCTCAATATATTAGACATAAGGCATATTCAGGAATACTCACATCAGCATATTCATGGAATGGAGAAAGGCCAAGTCCCTTCCAGTAAGAGCTGGTGTCAAATTCAATCCTGTATACCCCTTCTACAAATTGTTCATCTGTTGTAAGCTCATGGATCTCCCCAAATTCTGTGGTTTTCCTGTGATGATAAATATCCACGTAAACACTTTATCTTGACAGTCAGGTGTATAACGGCAGTAGACAGTGTGGAATGTTAAATAGCACAGATGTGAAGCCATGTTCTTCAGACCCCAATGAATGGTTCTATTTATCTGAAATAATTCCCTATCTTCTGCGCAGCGTATACTTCCCAGCATCACAGAGCCTATTCTTGCTACCAGCTCAGCCATCTACATCACAAATCAAGCCCAGGCTGCAGAAAACTTTATCATTGCTGCTGCTACAGCATGCATTATGGCTAAGGCCTATTTTAATCTGGTGTTTAACTTGCATTGTGTGCCCTGGAACTGAAAATTAGCGGCCTAGAAAAAGGATTGTCATGATGACAGGAGACATGCTGGTTGCCATGATAAAAACTAGGGAAGGAGGAAGACTTTTTTTGAGGGAAAGATCTTTTGACTAATTGTTATAAGCATACGAGGCTAAACATTTTAACTGTGGCTACTGAAACATTTTTACATGACCCTGAAGGTATTTTCTTATGGTCGCATGATAATAAAATCTCTATTTGTTATTGAATTACAGTTTGTACAGGTTGAACTGAGGATCAGGGACCCATTATGCTAGCTGCTGTATAAATGAGTGATGAAGAGAATCCCTGGCCAAACAGCTCACCAGCTAGGTTTATGATAAAATACATTAGGTGGCTAAAACAGAAAAGTGGAAAAGAATAGGTAGTCGTGACGTGATCTAGCCAGTATAAGCAATTAGATCTTTTTGAACTAAAATGGTTGTTCAAATGGTAACATAGCTGGTTTCTAGCTCTTGCTCCTCTTCTCTGTTTTTATTGCCAAAATGTCTTTCTATTTTCCACAATTTTTTGGCTTTTCCTCTTGAAATATTTATGAATGAAATAACTTCACAATCTTGTATAATTGCCCGATGTTATTTGAAGAAAGAATTGGCCTGAAGTCTGAAAAGCTACTAGGACTCACCAGTTTTATTGCCACATGTGAGAATGGCTATCTAGGTAGATGACTGAGAGGTGGAAGAGAGGGATAGACAATGAAGGAGCCTAATGATGATCAGAGAAGAAATCAGTTGTATTGTTTCCACTTTCTTCTTCTTTCCACACCTCCCCTTCATTTTACTTGTGCGTTTTTGCACCAAAATGAATTGCAATGATGCAAAATAGTCTCAATGACAGAGGATTTACTGTACTGATTACAAAGTAAAGGGATTATATACCTTGAGGGAAAGTCTAGTTCCTTTGAAGTTGATGTAAAAACTCCATTGGGGGGACCACAATTTGGTTCACTGGGAATAAACTGTATCTAGAGTAAACTGACTCAAAAAAGGTTAATTTATTTCATTTATTAATTTTTTTTATAAATTGCACCTTGTTGGTTAAAATTCAGTGAAAAAAAAATTGAATAATTGGTTAATGCTCATTGGTATTTGCACTTGCAAAAGGAAGAGGATCAGTTTCTGAAGAAGTTTGTTGTAGGCAACTGAGTTTTGAGCATGCAAATTATTTAATCATGTTAGCCTACGTATTCTAGCCATGTTTCAGTTAAAGCTAACAATTAAGCATAAACCAAAATCTCTTATCAGAACAACCACTGAAAAGTTTGGGTCCAAATTGAATTTTGCAGTTAGACTGTATTGTTATACATAGAATCAATATGTCAGATGTGAACAACTCAGAACCTGAGAGAAGATGGAATACAGATTTAGACTTTGCAATGTGACACCATTTCTAGTTTAGGCCTGATCCAGCAGAAAGTGGATTTGGGACTAAAACATTGCAGGGGCATTGGATACAAAGATCATTAGCATAGTAGCAATAGAAAGAGGATACAGTACAAGAGGCTAATGCAGCTAATCAGAAGGAAAGAGAAGGCAAGGCAATAGTAGCTTTCTGAAGCATGTTATGAGTTTGGATACTATGGTTCAAGTGTGTGTTGCAGATACCAAAGAGTTAATGACACATGACAGTCATGAAATCAGAAGCAAAAATAATTTATTGCCAATAAATTGTCTATAATAGCCATAAAAATAGAAAATAGTGAACAAGCCAGCACTGACAAGTGAGAAACTAGATGAAATCATTGGTATTTCAAACTTCAGTGCCTTTTGCTATACTGGTTTGTTTGCTAGTGTCTTACTTAAATCGTTAAAATTGTGATTGTTACAATCTTTGGGAAAAGCAGCTGAGCATAGTGTTTACTTACAAATAGTGTAATTTTCTGAGGGTGGGATTTTCAAAAGCTCTCAACTTCAACTTCAGAATTAGACCAATGCTGAGTTCTTTTGAAAATCCCACCTTGAGTATACATCTAGTAGCATTTATACCATTCTAGAGCTTCAGGGAATTTTGCATCATGCAAGCTGCTCCCAGTCCTATAGCCACGTGTATGTTAGTAGTACCAGAAAAAAATCCTTAGGGACTTGATGATGTGCTCATAAGAGTCAATAGCAAAACTCCTAGTGGACTTCAATGATGCAGAAGTTTGCCCTAAATTAGGCCCTGCGACAGGAGAGTTGTAAATATCTGTGAGTGTAGATTGTGTTTAGAATGAGCCTCTCCATCCACTCTTGGCTCTCCATCTGATGAATAAGCAAAAACATAGCATGTGGGCCTTCTTCAGCCATGTTATAGAGGAGAGACCACTTTCAAATTAAGGGTTGAATTAAAAAAAAAAGTCTGTTGCACAGTGAAAAACAGCAATTGTTTGTCTAGGAGTATGGCACATGAGTTGCAATCACACCCCCAGAGTCCAACATTTATAACACAAATATAATCAAAGAGGAAGCCTGGTTACAACCTGGTTGTCCCTGGTCTGGTTACAAGCAAGGTTCCAATGTTCCTTGTAGTCTGGACCATAACCATATTTCATTACCAGACTAGAGCTAGACCAGTCTGTGCAACAAACCGGAACAATTTTGTAACTGGATTAGGCAGCTGCTGAGCTGTAACCATGTAGCTTCCCTGACATAGCAGCATTTATTATTATTAATCATTGTAGTGATATAGTTCCTCAAGGCCTCAGTCAACAGATTGTAAACAAAACCTCTGTGAGTGTGAAACTGATTTATACTGCTAAAATATATGGTAGGGGCTGTATTCGCAAAAGTATGTCTAGGTGAAAGACAGTCAAGTGCAGAGTTAAATAGTTACCTGACTCCCAGTCCCCTGAACAACTAGACCATACTTCTTCCTCAGAACAATTCTGCAAAGCCCAGTGGTTATAAAATGTGTCCCAAAATTTGTCAGCTGATCAAACAAGTAGTGTGTTTGAAAGTAGCATGGTGGTAGCCACGTATCCAGGGAAGAATTAACACCATGCCATTCAGGTCATGGAATAGAGAAAGGAATACAGTTTAGTGGACTTTCTACAAAAACACTAGACTATAATTCTTACTCCTACCCTCCCAGGCAAAATTTTCCAAAATTATGTGTCTAAAGTTACTCTCCTAAATTCATATTTAGATGCCTAAAAAACAGTTGATTTTCACCTACTGACTCATAAAAACTGCAGGATATATCCCCAAATGGCAATCAAGAACAATGTTACAGTCTAAACTGTTATATCACACAGTTAAGGGAATATAGTATTTATCTTCTTCCTCTGCAGACTGCATATAAAAACATTATGTATGCTTTAAAAAAACTACTCTCACATATTTTTAAAAGAATATAGTTTTCCTAATGATGGCAGAAAAGCATACTGTGGTTTTTACAGACTTAGCCCATCATCCTGCATAAGAAGCTTGGCAAAAATATTAAGTTTTATACAGGATTTCGCTCTTTAAATCCATTCTGAATGCTGCTTTTTCCTAGATTAGCTTTAGGAAATTTCTGCAGATCTGTTCAGCTATGTTGTATAGTACAAACGGTGCTTGTTTGTGAAATACCTAGAGACAGAAGCAAACAAAGGTCTTAGTGCTGCAGACAGAAGTAAATAGTGTCTCAAAAGCTTTAGCAAAAGATATTAAGGAAGGTCTATTGGCTAGGGTGCTCATTTGGGAGAGCTGGCTCCTTGTGTGCACTTGGGCTAGTCACTTAATCTCTCTGTGTCTCAGATCACTGTCTATAAAATTGGAATAATAGTACTTCCCAACCTCACAGGGGTGTTTTGAGGATAAATACATTAATGGTTGTGAGCTGCTCAGATACCACACTAATAGGTGCAATATAAGTGCCATAAATAGAAATACACAAACATACATTGTGGACCCCCTTCTGCTCTTGGTTACCCCAGTGTAATGTTGTCCAAGGAGTTTCTCCTGACTTACACTTGTGTAAGTGAAAGCACTAGGAAAGGGCATTTCTTGTGTGCATGTTTAGGGCTTTCTAACAAAGTTTAGAGCCTGGATTCCTCTTCTACAAATAAAGCTCTGGACCTACTATATATCAAGATGGCTACCCTGAATTACATAGAAGGTCGGGTGCACAGGTTGCTGGTTTTCTTAATAGGTACAACAGCACCTTTTGAAAACTTGGAGAAAAATTTAAAATATTCCCTCACTAAGGTAAAATGAACAACTTGAAGTAATTCTCCCTACTAGTGTATATTCTCACCATGGGCCTCATCCCACTGAACTCAGTGGGCTTCGGATCAGGCCCCATATGCTTTTTAACAAAGTAAGAGGGACAAGCTACAAAATAAATTGATCTTCCAGTCAGGATCCCCTTTATATCTCATTTTGTTCTTCAGGACATCTTGAAAGTTTCATAGCACAACATAACTTACCCAGTAGCAAAGTCCTGCCAGTTTCCATCTGTAGCCTTTTTAAACACTTTAACTGCTACATTGGCAGCTGGACTTCCTCTAACTGCATCCAGAACTTTCACCATAAGAGGGCACTTGGAATCAACAGACCCATGGGAAACCTTGAGAAAGTAGAAAAGCTTTTTGTAGTGCAGCAAATTATATAGGGCATGTTCAACATGCCTATGAGAAATCTTCTTCCAAAGAGCAGATGAGCCACACTTACCGTGCTTAATGACCACATGAGGGCATGTTCCAAGCAAAGTGGTATTTTAAACACAATATAGTTCACAAATAGATGTTTCTCATGGATACATTGTACTACTTCAGGGAAAGCTTGCATAATAAATACGTAGATATAGTTTAAGGTAATAGCTCTGGAAAACAACATGCTAATTAATGATGTATCTTTAAATGAGGTCAGAGAAAGGACAAGAAAATAATGAATGAGTATCTGTTCAGACCAATCACCACAGCCTCTGCTTTCGATAAACAGCATCATTGCCTTAGAACAGGCAACCTATGGCACGTATGCCAAAGGCGGCACACAAGCTGATTTTCAGTGGCACTCACGCTGCCCAGGTTCTGGCCACCGGTCCGAGGGGCTCTACATTTTAATTTAATTTTAAATGAAGCATCTTAAGCATTTAAAAAATACTTACTTTACATACAATAGTTTAGTTATATATTATAGACTGATAGAAAGAGACCTAAAAACGTTGAAATGTATTACTGGCACGTGAAACCGTAAATCAGAGTGAATAAATGAAGACTCGGCACACCACTTCTGAAAGGTTGCTGACCCCTGCCTTAGAAATATCCCTTAGGCTGGGAAGAAATTAGCTTCTCCAACTTTGCTACACTGTGTTTAATTCTTAGTAATGTTTCAGTAGCATCTCCCATCTGAGGATCTTGCAGTGTTTTATAAGGAGTAAACAATTAAGCCTCACGACAGTCTTGTGAGGAAGGTAAAATTATCCCCATTTTAGAGATATAGAAATTGAATCACAGAGAATCAAAGGGACTTGACTAATATCACTGTCAGAAGCAGGAATAGAGCCCAAATCTCTTAGATCCCAACCCCTTACTTTAACCACAAGACCTCACTGAAGCAAATGAACCCCAAGACCTTTGAAATAATAGATGGCTGAATCCCAAAATTGACTTTATTTTAAATATTACTGCACATTTTGAAGGAAGTGCATGAGAAAAATGGCAGTACCAGACCATTGTAGTATAGCAATGGCTCTAGGAATTGGTTTCAGGCTAGTAATGCATACAGTATAAAATACATGTGCGTGTGCCTGTATTCAGAGAGTTTATGCTATTTGCAATCACTTTAATTCCCCCTTCAGTGCCAAAATACTTACCAGTGGTGCAGCTTCAGAAAGAAATACCAGTCCAGCTAAGAAAACGAGAAGTACAGAATGAAAGGCCATTCTGTTTGCTGTTAGTGAGCCTCTGTGCCAGCAGCTAGAAGCTGATGGGATTTGGGATTTTATACCCAAGCCTACCACAAAACAGGCTGCTTATCTGATGCCCATATGACTTCAAACCTGCTGATTCTGATTATTTACTTAGTAAACAATCCAATCCTGCAGTCATTCCATACATGGAACTGCCACTGAAGTCAATGGGACTTTTGCATGTGGAAGGACTGCAGGATCATTGGAGCTAAGCGAATAAGTAACCCACACAAACATGAACCTTGCCTGGGGAGATTAGGCTGTTAGTATACCCTCTGTAAAATAATGCAAGTAATTTGTTTTTCTCTGGCTGTGTAACTGGTTATAGCAGGCCCTAGTTCCCTTGCTGACTTACTGGGAGAAATCTTCATATATTCAGTCTTATTCCTTGTCTACTCCCATGCAGGTTTCCTTTTACGTGTAATGTTTTTGAGGACCAGCTGTCCAATCAGAATGATATTGTCTTTCATGACACGATATAGGTGGAATATGATAAAATGCTGCACAATACATAAAAAAATACTATGGTGAAATCCTGGTCCCATTGAAGGCAATGGCCAAGTTCCCATTGACGTTAATGGGATCAGGATTTCACTCCTGGTTATTTAATGGCATATCTTTGTGAACTTAACTCACACAAGAAATGGCAAATGACAGTGCTAATAACAAATGATTTTTGTTTTTTCTGTGCACCTGTCACTATTTTCTTTTTATCTTGGCATGGCAGAGTGGTTTCTATCTTAACTGAAAACATGAGTAGTATAGTTCTTGCCTCATTTTCAAAATCTAAAAACTAGGTGTGACTTTTGAGGAGGAAGGACATTTAGCTTTTAGGAATTGAGCCTGAATCATTAGGGGGTTGGGAGTTTAGCCATTGACTTGAATTAGATCATGATCAAGCCTTTAGAGAGAAGTTTTAAAGGACAAAGTGATACAACTGGTCTAATTTTTCCACTCCCTTGTGTAGTCATTTACACATGTGCAAAGTTATTGTTGATTTAAAAAAAACATATTACGGAGACCTAGCAGGGTCCCTGGGTGCAAAATGCTGTGCAGACATTGAAGCAGACACAATTCTGACCCATAAAAATTGCTATGGCAGCATTCTACACCAACTTTGCACGTATAAAAATGACCACACAAGGTGTAAGGCAGTTGAGAATCAGGCTCAGTTTCCTTGCAGGGCGGTGGGAGTTAGTCACATCTTGTAAAAAAAATTCTGCTGTCAGACTGACATGGCAAATCTTTTCTTCACGTATGAGAATCCCTCTCCAGCAGTAGACTTTCTGCACATGGAGGAGAATCAGAGATCTGCCCTGTATATCTTCAAGCAGCATTTTGCCATTATCTCTTAAGACTCTCTGTAGGAATGTTAATGGATAAAACAGAAAATGATCCATTTTCAGCAAAACGTCACCATGGCCATAATATTGGCCACCTCTAGAAAGTATTTCTTTTAGCTTCACATGAAATTTCTCTGTGGTTGGACACTGAATTTAGAAGAAGCAGACTTTCTTGACTTCTTTGCGAGATTTCAGCTTCACAAGATTATCTATAGGAATAGCATATTTCAGCATCTAGTATTATGTACTTCATTTTCATTCAAAATAACATTGTCCTTTTGGCAGGGCGGTCAGTAGGGATGGGTACAGAGATATGGAAATATTCTGCCTCTCAGCCTAAATATCAAACCAATCTCTCCTTCTCTTTCCTTTCAATTTTTTGAAGATGATCTGAATTATATCTTCAGTTCTGTGAGTCCTAGGGCATCTCACATGAAATTTAAATAGAATGACCATATGCCACTGCAGGCATTGCCAGACAAGGGCTGTCCCTCCACTGAAGGTAAAAGGTATAGAAAGGATCAGGGAACAGAAAATAAGTGGCTAGGGGCCTGTTGGAATTGGAGCACTGGACAAAAGAGGTCTGTTTGGAGTCAGAAGACTTGATAGAAGTTAGATAAAGGTAGGGGGTTCTGGCTGGCTCAGCAAAAGACTAGGCTGGATACAGAAGAATGTGGTTATGGAAACATGGATAACCCTCAAATATGTCAACCCTTTAGGGCTTAGCTGGATGTCAAATTGTTTGAAGTTCACCAACTGCTAGTTAAAATTAATCCATATTTTTAATGAAAGCATGCTACCTACTTGGAAGCATTACAGTGTTCAGGTCAAGAACAAACATGTCCTGTTAATTCTCTTGTTTACATCAAAGCTGTTTTCCAGATGCTATACTATATGCCTCTCTCTCTCTCACACACACATACAGCCCACTCTTTCACTAGTAACCTCTTTGTTTTCTATTGTATTTACATCTATTTTGTATTTAATTAGGAAATCAAGTACTTTTACATGAATAATTGATTGGAATGACAATTACAATTACAGTATTTGAACATTTGACTTTGGCCGCCACAAAACTGTAGCCTTCTGCTGGTATGATTGATCATCTATTATCTGAGGGAAAATAGACATTAGAATTTGTCATGTAGTAATCTGAATAGCTTTCCACAATAAGTTTCCCAAAGAGTTCATGAATTTGTAGGCTTTGTACAAATTTTAATCATTTATCTATTCTGAAAGGCATGGATGGATTCTATTTTGTTACTATGGAATAACATCACAGTGAACTGTATTTGGGAGATAACCTAAGGTTCACTTTTAAGACTAGTATGCCTACACCTTTAAGGAAGGGTGAGGACAGTTTAGTTCCCTTGAAATCTAGAAGAATGAACATCAGCACTGAGTGTCAAGAGCTCTTGTGTTCTAAATACAGCTTTGACACTGACTTGCTATGTAGTCTTTGGCAAATCAGTGAGAACTTGATCTAATGTCAAGTGAAGTCAATGAGACTGTTTCCATTGACTTCAGTGAGTGTTGAATTGGCTTTTAATGTCTGTGCCACAGTTACTACATCTGTATAACTGGGGATATTACTTTCCTTCCTTTGAGGGGTGTCGAGGGTTAATATTTGCATAGTGCTTTAAATATGTAAACTGTTTAAATGTTAAATACTAATCGGCTATGGGACACTTAGCTCTGAGTTAATGCGCATAAATGTATTTACAATTTACAAGACATTTTTCTTAAGTTAATATTTTGATTGAGGGAGGAGGAGGGAAATACTTCTTGCTGTTTTCATGTAGTTAATAAATATATATTTATCTTGTGTATTAAGTGAGTTTGAAAAAGACAGAAGGTTAAAAGTGCTACCAGAAGGATTTAGAACTAATGAAAACATTTAAGTTGTATTCCCTTTAACAAGCATAAAGTCAAATTCAGATTATTTACTCATGTCTAAGTTTCTGGGATGGAACCCAAACCCTATAAAAGGAACATCCAAATAGTGAATTTTTGCTGTGATGCTTTTGTAATTTATGAATGCATTTGGTACCAATTCATCTGAGTAAGCTCTCACTTTGAAGAGTTTAAACTCTGAGGTCACTGGGCAAATGAGCATGATAGTTTCTGAGAGATACTATTTCGTTAGCTATCTGTGTAGTTCCTGCAATCCCACTGGAACAAAACTTCTGTTTTTACTTTAATACATATTCAAGCCAAGAGGCTAATCCATCAGCCTAGACAAATGATTGCCAAAAAACCAACAACCCCAAAATGAGTTTATACACAACTTTGAATCACACAGAGACGGAGATGAAATCTCTCTTAACCGCTCTTAACTTCTCTATATTACTGAGAATCGGCTTGTGCTGTCAAGAAGACAGTATTTTTAAAGGTCAACTTTTGTTAGCATGATAACTAGAGGGTTTGAGTTATGAAGTTATTTTGTGCTACTTGCTGTGGTAGTGGGTGATATAAAATCCTGTAACATGATGGAAAATTTTTTCTTCAGGAAAAAAACAGAACTCACAGATTTCACAGGGTGCAAGATAGAAACTTCAAAGAGACAGTGTGGGGCACTGCTTTATAAAAAGAACAAAATATCACAAACTGCAGAAAAACTAGTATATTTTCATTGAAATATGTTTGTTTGGTCTGATTTTGATCTAATTATATTATCTAATATAACCTTTACTTATACTGGTGGTGGTGTCACTGAATACCTATCCCTAGCCACTATTATCATTAACTCAAGTCTGTAGGGCCAGATTATGATCTTTTTAGGTTGTGCATATGTTTTTCTGTGAATCCTGTGTCAGCTATCACAGATGTGTACTTTGCTCAGTATCTTGCTGTTTAAGATTGTTAAATGCTTAGTCAAATGATCACAGGCACTTTATTCTGGTACCTAATACAAATAGACATGTGGAAATACTTTTTTCGTCTCTAGTATTCAGTTCTAGCATTGTACCATAATTTGCTTGGAAGTTTCTTCTACCTTTTATAAACATGCTGTTGAAAAACTGTAATTTTTAAATCAAGATTGCATTTTTTTTAAAAAAGATTATATGTTCTAGTTCAAAAGGAATTATTTGGGAAAAATTCTATGTCCTTGCTATACAAGAGGTCAGACTAGATGATCAGAATGGTCCCTTCTGGCCTTAGAATCTAGGAATCTATGAAATGATATTTACACCTCTCATTTGAGTGGGTTCAGTATGTTATGTGTTACTAGTTGGAGTCATCTCAGTGTGTCTTCTTGGCCTGAGAGTCCTGGCAATAAAAGAAATTTGAGAGTTACTAGTCTACAGACCCCCTGCTACTCTCCTAGACTTCTGTCTCAATGAATTGTTGTTGGGAGTAGCACTGGAGTCCTCAGTATTCTAGGTGACTTCCTTGTGTGCGTCAGTGACCGTTCTTGCATATGTTCTTGGGATAGTATGGCCTGTCATAATCATGGAATTACGGTACTTCAGGTATTTGGGGCTCAACTCATTCAGGTGAGCTTACACTGGATCTTATCTTCTGGGAGGGAATCAAGATTGGGTACATGAAGATAAGGCCTTACACTTGGGGAGATGATGACTTCCTGCAAGATGAGATAGGGCCCATCCTCACTCTTATCTAGGTGGGGGACCTGTTTGAATGGTCATCCTCCCTAAGAGGCTGCTGGATTGAGATGGTTTCCACGTGTCTGAGGTATCATCTTGCTCAGGAGCTGCACACCATGAGGATGTTTTAGTGGAGTATCATGTCAGCCATTTATAAATGAATATCAGTCATTTTGTAATGCTATGTATGTGTTTGCTCACTGCTCACTTTGAGCTGTGATTATACAATACAGACCTTTGTCTGTCTTGTTTCATTAATTGCCTCAGTGCTTCTGGCCACGGGTTTCTGGAATTCTATCTCACCTGTGCATTAGTAAGTACAGTGTCTCAGCTCCTATACAGCAAGATTTCATCAAGTACATTGTTTGAATTAACTGGTTTCCATTTTCTGTCACCCATTCCCAATCACTACAGTTACTGTCCCACAGCTTAGTAATTATGGGTAATGCATATGCACACGTGAAGAATGTGGTCATACATCTTTGTCTTTCTCTTTTTATTTGCCCCAATGCCAGGTTCCGGCCAAGGAATTTTAAGAAATGCTGTGCAACGCATTCTGTCTCATATACACCGCTTCCAATAGGTACAAGGGCCTGACCTGACTTCAGTGGATTTTGGATCAGGCCCCGAATTCATTAACTGAATTCACTGGGTCCACATAGATAAGTGTATTTGTGCATGCACATAAATGTGAGCTTGATCAAAACCTTGCTCATGCATGCAAAGCAAAGGGGGCTGCATATGGTTGAATGTATCCTGATTTAGAATTCAATAAAATCTTCAGGATTTTTCTCTTTCTGTTTTTGGGGTCTGCCCAGTGTTCAGTATGGTATAGAAACAGACCACTGCTATAGACTACAGACCATGCAGAGACACTGCACGTAGCAGGAGATAACAGTAGCTGCAAAGTATATGGTTGAGCAGCCATAATTCTTAGTCTAGAGCAGCTGAACCAAAAGCCTCCACTGAAATGCCATCAGGCTTTGCCAAAACAGAGGTGGTGAAAGCCAGGGGCTTACTCAGTAATTGACTCCAGAGAACCTCAGCAGTGAAACATTTCAGCAGCAACATCCCAAACTCTTTCCGTACAAGTAGAAAATGCAGGGGCCAAGGCCCCTGCTTAGGACACCTAGGCTTTGCAACTCGCATTGTTTCCTGCAAATGAGGGAAAGCAAGCTAGTTTTGTGCTAACTGGGACAAATATCATTTATTGACAAACCCTGAGCAAAACAAACAGAGCTAGCGGGTGTTTAACTGGCCATTGTGGTTTAGGGTAGTGTTGTGACTATGAAAATGAGGCCAATTGTATTTTTTTGCACATACAGACCCATCCTCCCACTAACATGTATTCTGTGAAAAGTGCTGCTCCCCTAGAGCTGGGCACAAAACTACAATCACAAATTGCCACTTTAATTGGCTGAGCAAGACCTATATTTTAATAAACTTTCTGTGCTTATAAACCCATTACTGGCATCTCAACTTGGCGGAAGACTGGATTCTAGTGCCTGGATTATAGGAGTGGAGATTTCCTGAATATTTCAGTGTGATGTTTTCTAGGTGGAAAAAATTCATCTGAAGCCATCTTTAGATTAGCTGGTTGATTTGGGGAGTTTATCACAGGAAAAAATATATACCTTGCTCTAAATGCATAATTCAGCTCAGCCCTGTCCATAGAATTGTCTGCTTCCATAATAGTTCCACATGATATAGACATAAAAACACTTGCATTTACAAGGTACTTACTGCTGCTAGTGTTGTGAGTTTCCCTGCTTTTAGTTTTTCAGGAAGAATATATCATATCTTTGTGTGTTTGTACGGCACCTAGCATAGTAGGGCCCCATTCCTGATTGGGCCAGCTGAGTAGTATTGCAAAATAAATCTTGGCGCTCTCTTGCCATGTGGGCATGCATTCTCAGATCCAGCACTGAAGCAACAGACCTACTTGAACTTTGTTTTTTTTAAGACAGCTGCAAACAGTACAGCCCCCCTACCTCCCTGGCCCTCTCTTAGATCATGCAGAACAGAGAACCCCATCTGGTATGAGCTGGGCAAATAATTGACCTACAGCAGCATCCAGTCAGTTCTCTGTTATGCATGCAGAGTAAGGCCCTTCATCCTTATTCACATCATGGTTATCACTTCATTGGTCACTGACTTTGCATTCAACAGCATGGGCTGAAGGACAGAGTCATGCTCAGATGACACTCTTTGCCCCTGAGTAAAGACCACAATAGCAGGCAATGTGATCAATAACAACTGTGGTTGATATATATCCTGACTTTAGTAAGGTATTGCATGACCTTCTCATAAGCAGACTAGGGAAATACAACCTAGATGGAGCTACTATAAGGTGGATGTATAACTGGTTGGAAAACCTTTCCCAGAGAGTAGTTATTAGTGGTTCACTGTCAAGGTGGAAGGGCATAATGAGTGGGGTCCCACAGGGATCAGTTCTGGGTCCAGTTCTGTTCAATATCTTCATCAATGATTTAGATAATGGCATAGAAAGTACACTTATAAAGTTTGCAGACAATACCAAGCTGGGAGGGGTTGAAAGTGCTTTGGAGGACAGGGATACAATTTAAAATGAACTGGAGAAATGGTCTGAAGTAAATACGATGATATTCAATATGGGCAAATGCAATGCATGCCACTTGGGAAATGACTGCCTAGGAAGGAGAACTGTAGAAAGGGATCTAGAGATCATAGTGGATCACAAGCTAAATATGGGTCAACAGTGCAACACTGTTGCAAAAAAGCAAACATTCTGTTATGTATGAGGAGTGTTGTGAGCAAGACACAAGAAATAATTCTTCTGCTCTACTCCGCACTGGTGAGGCCTCAGCTGGAATATTGTGTCCACTTCTGGGTGTCACATTTCAGGAAAGATGTGGACAAATTGGAGAAAATCCAGAGAAGAGGAACAAAAATGATTACAGAAAACATGGCCTCTGAGGGGAGATGGAAAAAAATGGGTTTGTTTAGTCTGGAGAAGAGAAGACTGAGGGGGAAATGATAACAGTTTTCAAGCACATAAAACTAGAGTGGGGGAAAGAGAGCGAGCTCAGTGGTTTGAGCATTGGCTTGCTAAACCTACCATTGTGAGTTCAATCCTTCAGGGGGCCATTTAGGGATCTGGAGCAAAAATCTGGCTGGGGATTGGCCTTTCTTTAAGCAGGCAGTTAGATTAGATGATCCCCTGAGGTCCCTTCTAACCCTGATATTCTATGAAAATGTTACAAGGAGGAAGGGAAAAAAATTGTTCCCCTTAACACCTGAGCAATGGGCTTAAATTGCAGCATGGGTGTTTTAAGTTGGACATTAGGAAAAACTTCTTGTCAGGATAGTTAAACACTGGAATAAATTGCCTAAGGAGGCTCTGGAATTTTTGTCACTGGAGATTTTAAAGAGCAGGTTAGACTAACACCTGTCAAGGATGGTCTATATAATATTTAGTCCTGCCATGAATGCAGGGGACTGGACTAGATAACATCTTAAGGACCCTTCCAGTCCTATGATTTTATGAATATAAGGTTGGTTGTGAGTGGTGCATTTGTTATGAATAAATAGCAGTGTCACAAGGAGCTTTAGCCCCCCTTTCCTCACCATGCATGGGCTGCCTGCCATTGCAGACCCTGAACTCTCCTGAAAGCAGGGTCTGCTTTTTGCTAACTTCTTTTCAGGCACAAGGCACCCCAAAAGTAGTGGTGAGGAGGCAGGGGCCATGGGCTGCATACACTCCCTTCACACTAGTCAGCAACATGTAGGGTGCGTACAGCACAGCCTCCTAAGGACAGGCTGTGAGATGTCATGCTACCACTATGTACTGAAACCAAGTTGCTCAGAGAGGTCTTGTCCTTCCAGTGCTCCTGCTAGGGTAATGCAGCTTTGCACTGCCCCTTGTCAGGTCTGTGCTAAAAAGCACAGTGTGACACATAATTGGAAATTATAGCCCTTATAAGTAAGAGCATTGTAAGAGCGTAAATTGGCGTCAATTTTTGAATGAGCTTTTTATATCAGTAACTGCACTGTGTAATACTGTATTCATTGTACAGAGAATTTTATCATGAATTTTCACTTACACTCCAATATTTTTCAAGTCAGACTTAGCAGCGAAGGGCATTCCGTAATCACGTGAAAGAACAATGTGGGTTTTATCACCTTCCACTCCACCAAAAAGAATTCCCGGTTTGCTGACCTTAATTTGTGATTCTGTTGCTAAGTGACAGCTAAAGAAGATTAATGGGTCATACTCTCTATTCAGAACTTTTGTATAGTTTTACATTTTGTTTATTTTATTTGGAAAATGATTAATACTTTCAATTATTTTCCCTCCTGGGATAAATCCCGCCATTAGCTACTGGGACTGATTAGTTACCCCAGTCACCTGGCACTCATTCTGCCTTTACTGTCACCTCTAGACTCCAGCTCCAACTTCTCTGATAGAAGCACATAGCGTGTTTATGCTTTTAGAGCCTCTGGTGCTTAATACATGGTCAACTTTAGGTTTGCTGAGCTGTTTATTTCATGAGGCTGATAGTCCCCTGGGAAAATGTTATGGAAAGTTCAGCTCTTCTGAGAATGGGTGGCAAGTTTGTAGAAATTTTGGTGGTGCCCAGAACCTGCCCCCCCAACTCCACCCCCACTTGCCTAAGGCTCTGGGCAGGGTTTTGGGGGGGAGGTCGGGGTGCAGGTCCTGGGTTGGGGATTAGGGTGCAGGAGGGGTGCAGGCTTTGGGATGGAGTTTGGGTGCTAGGTGCAGGCTCTGGGATGGGGCAGGGGGTGGGTGTGCAGGGCAGGTGAGGGGTGCAGGCTTTGGGACGGAGTTTGGGTCCAGGCTCTGGGCTGGAGGTGGGCGTGTAGGAAGAGGGGGGTGGTGCATGCTCTGGGAGGGAGTTTGGGGATAGGAAGGAGGGCGTGTAGGAAGAGGGGGGTGGTGCATGCTCTGGGAGGGAGTTTGGGGATAGGAAGGAGTGCAGGGGTGAAGGTTGTGCAGCTGAGGATGAGGGTTTCATGATGTGGGGGGGCTCAGAGCTAGGGAAGAGGGTTGGGCTGTTGGGTGAGGGCTGTGGGGCTGAGGATGAGGGGTTCATGCTGCGGGGGGTCTTAGGGCTGGGGAAGAGGATTCGGGTGCAGGGGGATGAGGGCTCTGGCTGGGGATGAGGAGTTTGGGGTGTTGGAGAGGCTCAGGGCTAGGGCAGAAGGGCAGGGTAAGGGCAGCCTGCCCTGCCATTAGCAGATGGCAGGCACTAGGAGCCTGGGGCAGCAGACAGCAGTTCTGCCGGGAGCCGTTCCACTCCGGCAGCACGAGCAGGCAGGGACATGGCAGGGTTGGGGGGGGACACGCAGAGGGAGGGGTGGCAGGTGGAGGCCGGGACCCGCTCCAGGCAGAGACGCAGCAGCGTGGGGGTGACTCGCAGGGGCAGGGGCCCGATCCAGGCAGGGCCAGGGGAGAGACCCAGCTCCAAATATTGCTGGAGCAGAGCACCCGGCCCTGAATATTCCTGGTGCTGGGGCACCGCAAATGTATATAACCTGCTGCCTATGCTTCTGAGGTCCCAACAGGTGCTCTCTCCATCAGCAAATTCCCCACCTCAGTTTTCCCAATAAACTAGAGGAGCAATCCAACAGACTCACTCAACCAACTCTTCTTCCCAAGGAAACCATCAGCTATGAAGGGTTAAATTTCCAAAAAGCAGACAAACCCATATAGAAATATTGGATAAAGTGGAGAGGAGATCATGCGGGATGAGGAACTAGGAAGTAATGAGCAGCATGAAGACTAGAAGAGAAACAGTACAGCAGCTCAATGGCCCAAGGAGCAGAGGAGTGAGAGTAGGTGAATGGGAAGAGAGAGGGCAGAGGACTAGGCATGTCAACGAAGCAGAATGAAAGGGATCATGAAAAGTGTTGTGGGAGAGGGTGTTTAAAGCTCCCCTGGGAGCAGAAGGGCAGGAAGGGAGGGACAGAACAACAGTCAGAAATGAGATGAGCAGCTTTAGAGCAGAAAGGAGTTGTTGGGGAGAATCACTGGGAGAAGAGACAATGGGACAGGGCTGCCTAGGACATGTCAGTAGGAGTCAGGGGAAGGAGATGAATGTGAGCAGCTGACTTACTAAGGGCAGAGAAGCAGGGAGGAGAGGAAGTTGGCTGAAGTGAGCAGAACAGATAGAGTGGATGTGAAGGACCAGGACATGGAGATGGGAGAAGACGAACTGCTGGCAAAGTGGGAATACGTGAGTGAAGGCAGAAGAATCAGCAGCAGGGCATATAGAGGACATGAGTTCATCAAAGTAATAGGAGGAGGCAGGAAGGGGAACAGGGAGAAGGTGGCACTCAGGATATGAAAACAGGCTAAAAGGCAACAGCTGGCAAGCGCTGTCTGAAAAAACAAGTCAGGGAGCAAAGCTGTGGGCGTCGCACTCAGAACTTGGTTCATCTCCTGTTTTGCCTGGACACTCATAATTTCAGGGGTCTTCTTCTTGGCTCCTGAGCTGGTGCCTGGATCTCCCAGGGAGATTCAACAAGAAGTAGGGTTGGGACTATCTAGCTTCCTGTTCTGTGTGGTTTCAGCTAAGTTGCTGCAGTCCTTGACTACAGCTACTTAGTTGAGACCATAGAGACTAGGAGCTAGTGAAGTAGCACATGCCTGACTATACACAGACAAATGAGCAGGCTGCTCCCCCTGCAGTGCAACAGCTTTCCTCCTCCACAGGGCCCTCACTGGAGCCTGAGGAGGAGGTTCCTTTCCCACCTTCCCCAGCACCAGGCTCAGAGGGTGCCCAAGCGACTACTCCATCCACTTTCCTGCCTTGGCCGAGCACCCTGAGATAAGGATGATGGCTTCTTCTCCCCTTTCTACTTCTGCCCTCCTGCTCTTCCCCTGCCCATGGGCTAAATGGAGTATGTCCTTCTCTACATCATCCTTCCAGAAGGGAACTATACTAAAATGGGAATCAGGAAGGAATTTTCTCAAGGGAGAAAGGGGAGAGGAATATTTCCTCCAAGTGGGGGAAGATGTGGAAATACCCCAAATGTTGAGGAAACAGTCACTCTAAATTGTGAGAGACACTATTTCTGGGAGAAAGAGTGTGTGTGTGTGTGTGTGTGTGGCATTAAATGAGTGAATTGGCATGGCTGAGAGAGTGCATGTTCCATGATGGAAGCTGGGCTCAGGTATTTAGCTTCAATTTGTATTTATGCTTCAGTTGCTTTAGGCCCTAAATGGCCAGTGACATTTTCACTGACTGTAAGAGCATGCCATTCACTTTTGCTCTTTTTGTGTTGAGAACTGGAAGTAGAAGTAGAAAATAAAAGCAACTTTTTTTTTTTTTTTAAAGACAAACTAATGATGAATATGCATTACCTCAGCTGCATATACAAATTAAGGGGTTACATGACTTGCATGAAATAGCCAAATTTCTGGACCTTTAACCTTAACAGGTATTTTGACAGCACGACAATGTCCCAGGGCATGCGGCAGTAGTGTGAAATCACAAAAATCCATGTACTGCAAAGATCTGGGGGACCATAGGCTGTCTAGAAGTTGGAGAGTTGTGAAGTACATGGCTCCAAGGTCCAGTTTGTGCCTCTGGCTAGTTATATTCACAGCCACTGCCCTTTAGAGGCTGACACCAAGGGAAACCTTGTTTTTGGAAAGGCAGTTTGCCTGCCTAAGACAGGGGACAATTTCTGGTGCTGTGATGGAGTGGTAACCACTGAAGAAGGAATGGAGTCCTAATCATAGATAGGAAGTTATTGTTGCTGATTAGCCACGAGAGGCCTTAGCTGCATCTGCTGCAAGAACTCGAGAGCAATGAAACCCATTAAAACCACATGACTAGGGTGACCATATTTCCTTATGCTGAATACAGGACAGCTGGTAAAATTACTCATACTCAAGCAAGTTCAACAGCAATCAATCAGAATTATGCAATACAAAGGTTCAAATTACCATCAAGTTGACTGAGCCCCTGTTAAAAGGAAATACTGCGTCCTCGGATTCTTTTTATTTACCTTCTTATCTTTAAGGCTTTGGGGGGGGGGGGTGTCACACAGGGAGGGGTGACACACACTCCTACCCCTCTCCCTCACACACACACACACACACACACACACACACACACACAGGATGAGGTTTTACACACACACTCTCTCTCTCTCTCTCCCCTTACACACACACTCCACCTCTCTCAGATGGTGGGGGGTGGGGTGTGTGTGTGTGTGTGCCTGACCAGCCTGAACTTTCCTGCCTGGTGCTCTCCATCCTCCATGCCAAGCTGAGCCTCCAGGATGGACCAGCCTCTATCAGTACCTGGCGCCGCGTCTTCCTGAGGCAACACGTGGAGGAGCACACAGGCTCACAAGTCTGCCCCAGATTTCTATCAGGGGATTGCACCAGAATGTGGCCAGCAGCAGCCTTTCAGCACTGCGTGAGAGAGAAGGGATGACCTGGTGCGTATCTTTACAGAGCTCATCTTTCCCACCCTCTCCTGTGGCGCAAAGCAGCTTGTCCCTTCCTGCCCGCACAGTGTTGAAAGGCAGCTAAAACCTCCAGGTTGCTGCTGGCCACCAACATAACCCAGCCACCTCATGTTCCCTGCAGCCAGTGAAGACAGGAAAGAGTTAAGCCCTAAGAATACCATGTGCATCAGGGCCCAGGGAACCTGACTGCAGGGGCTTCAGCAAACCTGGCCAGAGAGGTGACTCAGCAGCCCTGCACTCCCAGTGGGAAGGTCCCAGGGCACGAAGGGGGAAGAGAGGTGAAGAGGTTGATAAGCCCCTGTCCAGGGGTGGGGGGGCTTTTTGGGGCCTGCAGATTCGGGGCAGGAACAGGCTGGAAATCGTTTTTCCCCTACACTCCAGAGCTTAGCTGAGGGGCAGAAAGGCTGCCCCGTGCCAGTGCTGTGCTGGGTTTTTGGCACCTGCAGGGCTTGGCTCCTCCTGGCCAGCGCCCTGGGCCAGAGGGTCTTGGGCTTTCCTGGAGAGCTGGCCCAGTCAGAGGCAGGGGAGGGAGGAAAAACCTGTCAGCCAGGCTGCTGGTGAGCTGAGCACTCTGACTAGGGGCTGTTCTCTGCACAGTACTGGGAGTGGGACACGCCGTGCCAAGGGGAATGTGGAGGAGCAGCAGGGCTGGGGGCCAGTGAGCAAAGGGGCAAAGCAGGGAGAAGACAGGGAGAGAAGAAGCATGTAAAGGGCCAATAGGTGGGTGGCCGAGGTGACATGTAACTGGCTGCCTGGCGCCTGCCCACACACACCAGTCTCCGCAACTTGCAGTGCACAGCCAGTGCCAGCTGGAAGTGGGATGTGGGGGCAGATCCCTGCTGACCGAGCTCTGGCAGGCTGGGGGCTGCACTGATGGACCAGTGTGGGAGCAGCCAGCAACGCACACTGCATCTTTGCCCTGCCACCAGCCTTGCACACCCACCCCCATTGTTGGTCACTGGACTCCACTCCTTCACTGGTGGGTGGGCAGCTGGGGAACAGGGATTCAGCCAGCAGACAGACCTGCCACTACTGATAGGGGGAAGACAGAAAATATGGGCCAATTTGCCCATTTTTAAGAAAAAGTTGGGACACCTGCAAGAGGGTTTAAACACAGGTCTGTCCCTTTAAAAATGGGACGTCTGGTCACCCTACATGACAGGCCTATAGCAATATGACTATTGGCAGAATATCACAGTTGCACCTGGGTAACTAATTTGACCCTGACTGCATAATTACATATGTTTACCATGCTTAGAGATGTGTAAATAATTCTGATTAGAACTGACACGCACTCTCCTCCCACAGGCTCAGATCATGAGATGAAAATGGAGTGTTAATAGACTAACAGGCATGGGTGCCAGCTAGCTGGTCTGGAAAGTACCATGTGAACACTTGATTGAGGTGTAGCCCATACAAAATGTAATGGAGGAAGGTGTACTTGCACTGGACATATACAACTATATGGCCCATTAACTGCCCAGGGCTAATAGACAGGCAAAGGAAGCTGGAGTGCAAAGATAACAGGAAATGGAAGCAGCAAGGTGAGAGAAGAAATAGCATTGCCCAGAAACAGCAGAATGGGCAGCAGTGCCAGCTCCAGCTTTTTTGCCACCCCAAGTGGTGAGGCGGGGGGGGGGAAACCTGCTCAAGCTGTTGCCAAAGTGCCACCAAGGAGCAAGACAGTGAGTGAAGGACCCACCGCTGAATTCCTGCCAATCCGGAGCAGGCCGCCCTGACAAAGGACGCACTGCCGCCCCTTTCTATTGGCTGCCCCAGGCACTTGCTTCCTTTGCTGGTGCCTGCCCAGGTGGGAAGAGGAGTTAGCCATCAAAAGAGTTAAAGAACATTTTGTGCTGTCTTGTAAACACTCTTGTGGCTGGGATTGGTTTGGTTCATTTCACCTTTGGTACATTGCTGCATGTGCTGATGGTGCTAGCCAGATAATAAGAGAACACAAAGTAGAAAGAAGAATAAAGGTGTGAGAGATTAAAAGAAAGTGAGAATAGTAGCTGTTTGGTAACTAGTAGTAGCATTATCACCTGCATGACTAGCCAGCAGGCACAATATTAAAATAATTCCCTTAACAAAGCAAGCATTCATTAATAACCAGTCAAGCTGGAATTATATGGGATTTTTCTTCATTATATGAGAGCCACAAAGGCTATTATAGAAAGGAGTAGCAGTGCCCTAAGTTATGCCAAGGCAAGGGATGCTTCCTTTGACAGTGACAGAAGCTGTTGCATCATAAGACCATAAGAATGGCCATACTGGGTCAAACCAAGGGTTCATCTAGCCCCGTATCCTGTCTTCCAACAGCGTCCCATGCCAGGTGCCCCAGGGGAAATGAACAAAACAGGTCAAGTGATCCATCTCCTGTCAACCATTCCCAGCTTCTGGCAAACAGGGGCTAGAGCCACCAAAACAGTGGCTAGGGACATCTGGGCCGCTTATTTAAAGCGTTAATGGACACACTTAAAAATGCTGTATGATATGGAAGGAATGTATGACTTACATGAATGACACTAGCTCTGCAGGTGAGAGGTACATGAGCTCATTGGGAGGTGGCGTAGCGAGTCCAGACTTTACTTTGTTTGTGGGTGGTGCTTATCTGCAGTTTGTCACTTTTATGAAAATTGTGTGTTTTAGTATCCGTAAGGAAAGTCTAAGAAATTGGGTCAAAAAGCTCTGCAGGTGACATCATGGCGGAGAGAATTTGGTGGATTGTCTTTGCTAGTGTTTACCTCCTAATACTGCAGTGTTGGTTCAGGGTGGATTTTTTCAGTTGCTTTCTGTTACTATTCTTTGCTGGTATTTTTGAGTGACTTTATGTACCTGTAGCTGCATGTGATGCAAAGTGCTAAAGGCTTGTTCCCTTCAGTAATATGCACAAGCCTGTATCTGATTTACTTCTGTTGTCAATTATTTGCAATTACAGGATGTCGGTCTTCTGTCAGTGCAATAATTTGGCACCATCTAGTGGTGGAAAGTCACTATGCACGTCTCTCAAATATTTGCTCTTCAGATGACTTGAGCTTAAATTTTGATTTACATTACTAGTGGTGACGTAAGTCAGAATCTGAAAATACAAAGGGTTGTCTCCAGTGGGCAGGTCTTGTTCTAACAGATCTGGGACCATCTGTAAAGCCATTCAATGGGGGCACTCAGCTACAGTGCCCAAGGGATTCAGTGATGAGCTGTCTGCCTCCCATCTGCCCCAAACTGCTGTGCCATGCTCGCTGAGGGGAACAGAAAGCTATGTGACCTAAGCAGGGTTGAGCCAGAAGATGAAGCGGCCTGATTTACACTGATGTGTCAGATTACAAAAACCCCAAAGCTCTCATTCAGTGCAAAGGAGTCTGTATGCCATACCATGTACCCCTGGAGCTTGAGTAGGACACAATGTGAACATTTCAAACTGCTGCTGGGGTGAGATAGGAAAGTATCCCTACGGCCTGCGGGGCTGCAGATTTGGCAGCATTCCCTGAATCTGTCCAGCCAGAGGTTGACTATGTGTTCATGATACAAAACCAGCACGGCAGGATACCATATAATCTCTGCTTTTAAGCGTATAGGTGGCCTGCTCCCATTGAAGTCAATAGCAAAACTTCCATTGGCTACCATAGTGCAGGACTGAGATGAGTATCAGCCAAGCTTTATTTATTTAACCATTTAATAAGTAAGCCTTTATCAATAGTTACAACACTCAAATGCTGCAGGTATTTACTAACTGCAGGTGGAAGAAAAATGGTGGGCGTTCCAATGCCACTGGGAGCAGCTGTTTATGTTAGTGGTGCTACAGTGACATTCTCAAACTTAAAGAAAATATGGTTTGATCTAAAGTCTTTTCCTATACAAGAATGCTTAACTGCTCTGAATCTCTGCATATTTCACAAAACATGCTAAAGCATTGGTGTCTACAGGAAAATAGCCAGTCATTTGTTGATAATAGACATGATAGGTCAAATTTGGCTTTCGGTTCCATCAATGCAACACGGCCTTAACCGTTTAATTATGAAGCATTTGTATTTTGGGAGCCTCCAGAAGCCCAGCCATTATGGCAGCACATTATAATCAGAGCGGGCTCTTTGTGGCACTGAAGTGGAAAACTATCTTCAGAATAGCTCTACCTCCTGTCTGCAGGACTGGAAGGTAGGATATTTTTTCTTATGGACCACTAGCCGTAGAGAAACCAAGCACACACAGCTAGGTGTGGAGTAAGAACCTAATTAGCAGAATAGAAAATACACAAAGCATGCCACTGAGGCTGGGGGCTCATTCTCCGGTGCTGGCCTTAAAGCAAGACAGCAAAGTGGGTGCGTGGGAAAAGAAGGTAAGAGAACTTTCTTAAGAAAGAGAGATCTTTTTATTGTAAAGAGAGGTATTGGATAGTCATGGCACTGGATAGTGCTTCATTTGTGATAAGGCCTAATTCCAGTGCATTCATAAACTAAACTGGCAGTGCTGGAAACCTTCCCAGCAGCTGGTTTTTCTACATTACTTATGAAATAAACTATAGAAACTCAGGCAAAGAGGGACATTCAGCATATACGCTGTGGAAACAACTCAACTGCCAGAAAACTCCGCTAGGGCATTGAGCCTTCTCCTGCGAGTATAAAATAATAATGTTTAAAAGTGAAAATTTCAGAGGAAAAAAATAAAAAAAAAATTCCAATTGCATAAGTCTCTAATGCCATGCTCTAGCAGTTTGCTGCTAGGGATATCACAATGGAACAGAGTTGGCCAGTGAGATTTTCAGGATGGAAATAGTGTTAAAAGGGCAAGCGTTTTGGTGATTTCTGCACTGAAGGCCTGGCATGATTTATTGGCCAGCAGACCTTCCATGTTTGTACGTGGAACTCTGATGTAAAAGATTGTCTGAATCTGTGAATATCTATACACTCCTCTACGTACCTGGTGTAGCTTGAGTTGATTATTTCCCTACCATTGTTCTCTCAACTGATAAAACTAGGGGTGGTTATGTTGCCCCTCTTCTAGATGTGCAATAATAGAACTTTTCCTCTATCGTCTTTTAGAACAGTCTTCAGAGGTCGCCGTGAACGCTCCCTTATTGTCCTTATAGGATCCCAAGAAAAGGCACTACAGGCAGCAAGTAAGCACATTGCACACTCATATTGTCTTGGCAGGATCAGTCAGGGATATTGTCTTATGGTTGAGATTCTTTTTGACCTTCTGCATCAATATTACGGGGCATATTTCTTTTAGGAAAAAGTTAAACTTCTTGGCTGCAGGACAAAATGTTGAGTGTTTCTCAGGGGATAAATGGCAATACTGGGAAAATTATTGAGCAGACCCCTTCTGAGTGTCAGTGCACACAGAGGAAAACTCTCCTGCATGCCAATAATCACTGCAGTCCACATGTCTAAAGGTAGAAAATTTTCCTTTCCAATTTCTGTCTGATATAAAGTGTCATCTGGGAGGCATAATTTGGCTTTGTCTGAAAGATAAAGCCGTGACAATGTAACTCTGTATGTTTTGTAGATCTCATTTTACTTTTCATTAAAACTTTGGATGAAATGGTTAAAAATTAGTTGGCAATACTTGCTGAGAGGTACCAATGTGAAATATTGGTCAACGGGGGTTAATAATACTTTCCTACTTCAAAGGAGGGGAGTAAGGATGAATACAACAGTGATACGGGCCCTTTAAGTAGACATAGAATGGCTTCTAACATTCCATTACTCCCAGAGAGTTTGAACTTCATCCAAATACCTTTTATGACTAATTAACCAAGGAATCAGTTATTTCAATTGCTTCACCACCAGGATATTTCATAGCTTAACTTTGGGTTTTATTTACTCAAGATAATAGATTCTTTAGAAAAAAAAAAAGAGAGACTGATTAAATACTATCTCACAGCTAAATTATGGGGATTATAAAAGGCCAAGAGAGCACACTGCACAAGAAAATATCTATTTCTCAGCTACATTTTTTTCCAAATCATACACTATGTAGTATAGTCTCTAGTGCTACCCTGCCATTCATATGAAGAAGCTTTCTCTTGAAAGTTTCAAGCAACACATATATTTTAAAATGAGATAATTGATTTTAAGGGTAATAAAATTATACTACAAATTTATTCCAATAATTAAAGAAAAAATGCTAAAACTAGGAGTGCACACACACACACACACACACAAAATTCCACCTTGCTGAGCTTCACTAACTGTACTAGTGATTAAGAGAGAGCAGTTCAAAAATCCTGCATCATACATATTGAACACCAACAGTTAGTGACTATGTATGCTTATATACCCCCTCACCCTCTGCCATCACTATAGTACCCTAATGTCAAGATGTGTGTAGCGCTTTAATGGTGAGGTCAAGGGATAAAATCCCGGCCCTATTAAAGGCAATAGCAATTTTGCCATTGACTTCAGTGGGGCCCAGATTTCACCAAAGGAGTCCAAATGCAATGAGGGTAACACAGCCAGAGAAGGTTCTTGAAGAGGGGCAGGATATGATGATCTTCCAGTAATAGAAGCAGGTGAAGCAGTTGATTTTTGAATGGCTTGAAGAAGGAAGGCAACAAGATCAGAGTGAGTAGGTTGTAGTAGCCAACAAGAGAAATAAACAGGGCCTAGATCTGAGTTTTTGCAATGGAAACAGAAAGAGGGATAGATTGTGGAGATGTTGGACAGGGATAACCAGAAGGATTTAGTGACAATGTCAGTACTGGGGAAGAAAGACAGCAGCATGGATAAGAGAGCTATTGATGACACCAAAGTTGTGAGTCTAAAAACCAAGGATGGAATAGACATCTCAGTATTGATAAAGGACATTTGAGGAGGAAAGATGTCAGCTCCTGACGTGCTAAGTGTGAGCTCTCTTTGAACATGTGGTAGTAAACTAATACAAAGTATTTACTTAAAGATGTCTGCCATCTGAACACAGTATATTCAAGCTTCTTGCATTGCTATGTGCACACTGCTAATTTGCTGTATTAGAGTCGATTTCCTGTTACATTTGTGAAATATGATGTACTTGGTCAATATTGGCCAGAAAATTAAATCATTGAACAATCATTTGGATTATAGCTCCTGACACTGATATTTTATCAACATAATTGTGTTCTGAAAACTATCTGGTTAGTTTTATATATAATACAAGATGTCTAGTTTTGTTCTTTCAAAGACAGAATGAGACATCTTGAATGAAGATACATGTGTATGTGGTCCCAGATGCAGAGTTAACAAGTGGCAGAACACTGACCATGTTTCCATTAATCTAGATTTGTGAATTCTTCCCACAGTATAATCAGATACACAAAGATCTATCAGAATCAAAATGTCAAATCTAGAAGATGTTCTGCTTGCATTAGAGTTTGCAGAGATTATATAAAAATGCTGACTAAAATATCTCTCATTCAAAGAGTAGCAGAAGTGGTAAGCAAATCACATACTCTGCACTGAAGCTAATTACTGGAAAAACAATCTGAACTTTGTGAATAAGAGATCCTTGGATGAAATGCAATATAGAAGTGGCAAAAATCTTTATCTGATTATACAGAACTTTGATTCAATTTGTGAGCCACCAGTCTTTCAATACTGTTTAGCTCTGAATATCTGCTTTTCTGCACTTCAGACAAGTGTTCATTTGTTATGTAAAGTCAATAAACTTTAATAGAAAATGGAGTGAGTTAATAATTACCCATAGAACTCTGGAAAAAAACAACCCTGGAAGATAGAATTTTGGCTAGATGTTGTCATTGTGAACTTCTGGAAGTTAGTTATATCAGCAGTCCTTTTTAATCCCTAATTTCTGATTGCCTAAATCAATGTGAAAAACAAGTTTCTTTTTAAATTAAAAGTAAATGAGCTATTCATAGCATTTGCCACAAGATCCTGTACAACGATTGTTGACAAACTGATGACTAGCTGCAAATCAGAATAATACAGACACATATGCTAGGCATTAGGATCTTTATGCCTTAATTTCCCTAGCTGTAAACTGGGAGGTAATGCCCAGTTCAGCAGGTGTTGTGATGAAAAGTTGATGTTTGTGAAGTGTGCTGAAAATGTAAAACTGCTATATGGCTATGAGTCAAAGCCCATGAAAGTCAATATGCAGCATTCTGATGCCTTCAGCAGGCTCTGGATCAATGCTAAGAAATATTAACAACAACAAGGTACAGTGAGATTTTCCAAAGCATCTGAGTAGGACACGCAGCTCCTATTGAGTTCCATTGAGACTTGGGCACTGGCCACCTTTCACCTCCTTTGAAAAACCCAGCGCTCATCACTATAAACTGAAGGAATTAAAAAAACAACAACAAAAAAACAGGTTAATAAAAAGTTACTATTTTTGTTCTGAGTGGCTATATTTTAAACTAAATAAATAATTAAAAAGACAATATCAGCATCTTCCTTTATTTGAAGTTCCATAAAAATATAGAAATCACTGCAAAAAAGGCCACATATAAAATCAGCATAAATCCATTTCCTCTACATGTAGGAAAAAAGAACAGCTATCCATTCAAAATTCATGCTTGGAATGAAATACAAGTCTATGCTATATACATTAAAAACTAAAACCAGAGATAGACGCCAATTCAGCGAGTACTTAAACGTGCCAAATTCAAGCACATGAGTATTTTCACTGACTTATATGGAACTATTCATGTGCTTAAATTAGGTACATACTTACATACCCCGTGCTGAAAAAAGACAATAGTTCTCATTTTCATATTTCCCCCTATTTAAATATAATACAAGATTCTGTTTTAAATTGCTTTCTTCACACTTAGTATTTTTCCCCATGTCAAACATACCTCTGTTTAAAAAAATTTCAGGCAGAAAATAACATGGCAATACACAGCAATGCAATTGGAAAAAATTTGATTAGAAATAGAGTGAAACTGAAAGTAATAATCAGAACCACTGAAGTCCTGTCTCTGCAGTCGAAGGCCCCAGTCCCTCACATACTTATACATCTGCTTCACTTAACCAGTCCCATCTCTTTCATGTGCATAATTAAACGGTAATTATCAACCCTTGTTATATTTTTACTGTGTCTTAACTGTTCCAAAAACCATTAAGGTGACTTCTCCTATTCATAGCACCTTCCAGCTTAGATTTTAAACAAAATTCACTTGGGTTTTCCCAAATTTCATAAAAATAAATATTTACATTCTGAATACATATATACATTACTTTCCCCTCCTTTTTCCGAGTAAATGTGTTTCCCTTTTCCCCATAGTTAAATATCAAGAAAAAAATGAAACGACTAACTGAAAGTTCTGTAAAAATTGTAGTGAGCTCCCTCATTTCTCATCAAATATAAGCAAGGCCCCAGTCATGAAGCGGCATAGTCATCAGGAATTTTAGCATTGACTTCGGTGGAAATAGGATCTGGCTCTTGATGTCAAATTTTAACCTGCACCTCCAGTTTTGTGACTGTAATTTTACAACATGATTTAGGTCACTTATCTGATTGCATCTGCAAATCAGGTCCTATAGATGTCTAAGTGATCTCAAATATGCCTGAATCTCTGGCCCTACATCTCTGCTCACAGTGGTGGAAAGAAGAGGGAGAGCTATGTTTGCTTCATGTGTTATTTAATGACCAATAAAAGTAAGCAAAAATATGGAAGATTAAAATGCTTATGTGCATTATATCAAAGCTGGTACAATATGTCAAAAAGTAACTGACTTTCTTCAGTATTCAGTGGTCTGCAGACAGCTCAGCTTTTTACTACTTACTCTCCAAACTATGTGCCAAGGTGCAAGCATTGCTTTGAATGACAGGAAAGGCTGATTTCACAGCTTCTGGTTATCACTCCTGTGAGTTCCATAAGCAGCATTTCTGGGAACATAACAATTTTGGCTGCTTGGCTTCTCAGAAGGACCGTGCTCCTCTATTTTACTTTTATTTTGGCTTACGGTGTGGCACATTTATTTTGGCACAGTGTGGAAAGAGACAGAAGATCTTCACAGACAAGATCTACAAATTATTTAGGAGTCTTGAGGAAATATTGCAACACAAATTCTCATATATAAAGGCACATTTTTCTTGGTGCCTGGACTGGAATCAGTGCAGGAAAAAATTCCTTTTAATTTTATTATGTAAGCATTAAACCATAACCATAACCAAAATTCACAGAGAAGAGATAAGAACACAAGAACAGCCATATTGGGTCAGACCAAAGGTCCACCTAGCCCAGTATCCTATCTTCCTACAGTGGCCAATGCCAGGTGCCCCAGAGGGAATGAACAGAACAGGTAATCACCAAGTGATCCATCCCATCACCCCTTCTCAGCTTCTGGCAAACAGAGGCTAGGGACACCATCCCTGCCTAATGGAAATTAATTTTTCAATGTTAAACAGTTTTATCTTTTCCAAGTTTAGTTATTTTCAAGGTTATGATATTAAAATGTTCCTTAAAAAGGTAAATATGTAACGAAAAGATGGGGCAGAAATCAAAATTCAGATTAGATGTTGGAAGATCTGGTCCTCCTATGTGAGGGGAACATGTGTTGAACACCAGCAAACCTACTTCTCTTTGGGGTGCATTCTCAGGAACAGGTTTTCCTAGCTCTGAGGCAGTGTGCACCTCACAGCTAGAGATCATTATCTGACTCAAATTATTTATGAAATTCTGACAAATTCTTCCATTTGTAAATCTCTGGAGCCTGGTATATTGCATATACAGACAGCCCTCATCTCTGTGGAGAAAAGTTGTTTCTGGCCCTTTTAGATGAGAGGGAATGAAACTGATGACTAAGTTCCAGAGCTCCTTGCAAGACACGTTAGAACATAGGAGACAAACAGTTCATAGAAATTTAGTTTAACAACATTTTTTGTTGGTCATTACAATTTTTTTCAAGACTTTTCTGGCTTTCTAATTATATCATTTTCTGCATGTGGGTGATGGGTTTAGTCTTCTCCTGGATTATCTTACACATGATGAACTATACAGTAGTAGAAGGAAAAAACAAGGAAACATTCCTATTCATTGTCCATCTTGAAAGCATTGCTATAAAACACTGTACAGTCAGCTGCTTTTCTCCCTGGTCATACTTCTTATTTACAGAAACTAGTGTAAAAAAATTCATGCCATTTTTAAAAGCACAAGAAAGTTGAGATCTTGAGATACTAAAAAGTTGCCAGTGTTGCTGGTAGAGATACAAATGATGTCTAGCAGAGCTGTCTGAGAGAAATATATTTTATGAGCGAGTATACTGTACAGTGCTGTATTTTCTGATATTTGAAGACTTACTTATGGTAGAAGAATCCTCCAAACCTGTTTGGTTAGAGAGGGGGTCTGTGATTAGTATACGCTCCTGCCTTCCAGATCCAGAAATGGTGGTCTGCCCTCTTATGCTTTGCATCCCTAAAACCTCAGCTGGAGTTGTGTAACTAGCCTGCAGCCCTGAGGTGGGTGTAACCACTCTTTCAGTTATCACCACATTCTGCCTTTCTGATAAATTGGGAATGCTTAGCGAGGTCTTTAGATCTGAACTAGGTACAAGCAGCCTCTCCCTCTCCCTCACAACAACATACTGTGAATCAGGGAAGTCATGAACTTTTAAGACTCCAGGCATAGTGTCATCTGACCTAATCAGCCTTTCGGTTACCCTAACATTATGTCCATTTGGCAAGTCAGGGATTTCTAACATATCCTGCAAACCAGAAGCTGGGGCGAGCACTCTTTCTGTTACAAGGAACTGCGGATCAAGAATACCTGTGGTGGGTCGCACGGTGGGGCCAGCAACAGAGGATGTTTCTGTCACTATAACATTGCTGTTAGCCAAGGGATCAACAAGAGGTCTAGCTTGTTGCAGGCCAGGCCTAGAGGCATAGGATGTTTCAGTGACCACCTCTCGTGTCATAGTTTCTGAACCTATGCCATTTACTCTATGCACAGGCTTGGGTGGTTGGAAGCTGGTGCCTAAAGAATAGGTATGTTCTGAACTGAAAGCATTTTGCTGATCTAAGAACTGTGGCAATGCATCATTAAGACACAAACTTGACTCATTCATGGTTGGACTAGCATTCCTGTCTTTCAACACATGGGAACTACATTGGCTGACTTCTACTTCTGCATGTTTGCCCAGACAGATATCTGCTAGGGTCTTAAATTTATCTCCTAAATCATCCAGAAAATGGTCATCCAAGTCATCTTCAATAAAGCTGCAGCAGCCAATGGAACCATGTGAGGAGCCTACTTCTTCCTGACAGTAAAGCAAGAGACAGTCTTTTGCTAGTTGAGCTTCATCTTCGTCAGCAAAAGTATCAGCTTTCTAAAATAGAGGAAACAAAAGCAAACAAACTGTTTAACAAATGTTGTTTCAAAACTTTAAAGGGTCATTACCAACTTTTAAAAAAAAAACAACTGCATTTTTGTTGGAACATTTTTTACTCACTATTGTTATAAGTAACATCTAAGGCCACGTCTAAACTATGAGCTAGGGGTGTGATTGCCCTGCTAACATATACATATTTGCACTAGCTCTCAGTGTTTTAGGAGGAGTATAAATCGCAGTGTAGCCATGGTAGCAAAGGTGGCGATAGCAGAGCCACAAGCTGTACTGATTACAAACACGCCTGAAACTGGCGGGTTTATACTTGCCTCCATTGCTGCTACCCATGCAATCCCGGCTATGCTGCTATTTATTTTCATCCGACCTTGGGGAGAGCTAGTACAAGTATGTATGCATGAGCAGGGGAATCATAGCCCTATCTTGTAGTACAGACTTACCCTCAACATACTATAACTGAAAGCCAACAGAAAAAAGATTTCTGTCTTTCAGTTCGTGTAGATGGCAGCAGTTGGTGTCAGTCAGTTTGCTGATTCTTCTTTGTAAGTGAATATTTCACACAGCAACTGATGGTGTGGAGAAAAAAAAATGCAAAGCAAATAGGAAAAATTTGACTAAATCCCCTAAAATTATCAGCAAGATTCAGAGACTGTAACTAACACCAGTTTGCACTCACTAGAGAGTGATTTAAAATTGACAGTACCCTTAAAAATATTTTACTTTTTTTGGAGCAAATCACTATTATTACAACGGGGTCCATTTATGCTTTTCCTTCCCTCATCTCCCCAAAAATGTATCCCTTCATTCTTTTGGAGATGGGTTAGAAAACTTAATTGGTGCTTTTCATCAATAATTTCTATGATGTATTCAAATCATTCAGTTCATACAAGGTGTAATAGCTGGAACTGGAAAACAGTGCATTCTGTTTTAAATGTGTAGCATTTGTGTAACACTAAAGCCCTGATCCTGCGAAGACTTAATGTGTGTAACTTTACTCATGGGAATCATCCTATTGAAGCCAAAATAAAGCTAGGCACATGGTTATGTCTTTTGCCGGATTGGGCATAAGGAAAACATGGCAGATTGTGAAGACAATTTTTCTTTTAAAACAAATTTTATTTCATAAAGCAATCCTGATAAAATATTTTTAGATTTGAAACAGAATTAATGGCCTTTAACAACTTGTTTCCATAAGATTTACTTATTTTAAAAAAACAAAAAACATTAATATATTGATATTATCAAGCAGGACTCTTACCTCATTGAAGTAGTCTCTCAAAAATTCTTCATCTATGCCCACTTCAGGTCCTGTCGTTCTGGCCCGTCCAGCTCCCATCATCATGGTCGTTCCAGCTCCCACTGTCATGGCCCCGCCGGCTGCCATGGCCCCCCCAGTTGCCATGGCCCCCCCAGCTGTCATGGCTCCATATTTTGCACCAGAAAAAAGATGTCTTTGTTCTTCCCATCTGCCATTGCTCATGTTAGCATTACCATAGCGTCTTTCAATATGGGACTGAGAACTGCCTCCTCCTGTAGCAGCTGCCTCTGAACCCATTGCCGCTGCTGCTCCACTGCGCACATTTGCTGCTGAGTTGTCCAGCGCAGTGGGAGCGATGAGGGTTAGCATTGCCTAAAACAACAATTAAAATACAACATGAAACGTGCTCTGTGCTGCATGTGGAATTCTCTAAGCAGTTGGGCTGAGTGGAGTCCAGGAGGAAGGTGGTTGTCATGATTGTTTGATTTGGTGTTAGATGTGCTGTTACAAAGGGCAAAGTGTGCCCTGGAAAAGGGTGCAGTCTTTATGATTGTGTAGTCAAGTCACAAAAGCCATTTTAGGGCGACGTATCATCCCCTGTTAAAACCAATGAGAGGGCAAGTAAGAAAAATCAGGTTACTCCAGTGAGTTCACCTGGCAAAATTTTTCCAAATGCTCCTGTCAGGGTTCCTTCCCCACTCTGAACTTTAGGGTACAGATGTGGGGGACCTGCATGAGAAGCTCTAAGCTCAATTAACAGCTTAGATCTGGTCTGGCTGCCACCACTCCCAAGCACTCCCTTCCTTGGGTAGCCTTGAGACACTTCACCAATTTCCTGGTGAATACAGATCCGAACCCCTTGGATCTTAAAACAAGGAGAAATTAGCCATCCCCCCTCCTTTCTCCCACCAACTCCTGGTGGATCCAGATCCAACCCCCTTGGATCTAAAAACAAGGAAAAATCAATTAGGTTATTTAAAAAAAAGGCTTTTAATTAAAGAAAAGAAAGGTAAAAGAAAACCCTCTGGGAGAGATTAGCATACCAGCTACTCTCACAGACAACAGATTCAAAACACAGAGAATGTTCCCCTGGGCAAAAACTTAATTACACCAATGAAAATACCCAAATACCCAATTTTATTCTTCCTCTAATTGCACAAGACAGGTTATAAAACTTAACTACTCTGATAAGAGGCTAGTTCCTTGATCTTTTACACTCCGGCTGAAAACTGAAAACTAAGTAAACAAAGGAAACTTCTCTCCTGCCTTTTGAAACATCTTGTTCCCCCATTGGTCCCTCTGGTCAGGTGTTGGCTAGGCTAGGTGAACTTCTTAACCCTTTACAGATAAAAGAAGCATTAACCCTTAACTATCTGTTTCTGACAGCTCCTTTCAGTGAGAAAGGTATATGATCTTATGATGCCACACTCTAAACCCTCAGATCCTAGAGCCTCTGCAGGGTCTGCTGGCCCTTCTGTGATGCTGCCTGCCCTTCTTCTCTCTCATGGCAGCTTGGCCATATTGCCACTTTCTCTTTCACCAGAAGCTTTTCCAAGGGGAATGCAGGCTCTAAGGAAAAGCTAATGCCCCACTGATTCCACTTGGATATTTACCAGAGTCAGGAGAGAGGATGCCAATGTTAGTAATTACTCAGCCGTCCTGCACAGACCCCACCTGAGCCTCACACTTATGCAGTAGACACACTAGGGCTTTGTGGGGCAGACAGCATGCCAAGTATTCACCATTCTCTTCAGTTTCTTCTTCTTGCAGCCATTTCTGATCTAGTTAAATCATATTTGCTCTCCTCCATACCTCACTGAAAGGGAGCACTGGGCACTTACTTGGGATACAGCCCTCAGACTTTAAATTAAGAGGCTTTCCATTCCATCATTTTTCTGCTGAATTAATACATCCACTGATTGGAACTGACAGTTCTTCCCTTGTGAATGCAAATATTTAAACTCTTTGGTGGTTCAGGTACTGGACGCACCAGTATTTCTCTCACACTCCCCTTCCTCACTTTCCACTCAGAAAAATAGTATCATCATGGCAGATGTAGCAATATCCTGCAATACATAAATTTAAATCTCCCACGGCTGTCATTGTGGGCCCAGGATTGTATGTAGTTCCATGGGACAGGCTGATCACAGCTCTTCCAGGAATAAAGAACAGTGAGGGATGATTTGGCACATTCACTCAGGTTGTAACACCTCCCTAGAAGTACCAACATCTGCAAAGGCTCACATATACTGGTTCAAACTGGATTCCCCAAAAGCCAACAAAGAAAGGGCTTTTGAATAAATAGCCTCTCAGGACCTTCCTTCTGGTCCAGCAAACAGACATGACCTTTGTCCAAGGTGGTCAGGTAGGAGGGAGAGGGCTGTCATAAACAGATAGCTAAGGGTTAATGTCTATTTCACCTGCAAAGGGGTAACCAAACACCTGACCAGAGGACCAATCAGGAAACTGGATTTTTTCAAAGCTCAGGGAGGGAATTTCTGGGTGTGGTTTTTTTTCCCTTCTGTTGCTCTTGGCTCTGAGAGTGAACTGTCTCTCTCCAAGGTTTCTAATCTTCTGTTTCCAAGTGTAAGTACAAAGGTAGAAGACAATAAGTTTTTATATTGTTTTGTATTTACATGTGTGTAGTTTGCTGGAATGTTTTAAATTGTATTTCTTTTTGGATAAGGCTGTTTATTCATTTTTCTTTTAAGCAATTGATCCTGTTATTGTCACCTTGATACAGAGACCATTGTTATGTCTTTTTCTTTCTTTTTATATAAAGCTTTCTTTTTAAGATCTGTTGGATTTTTTCCTAGTTAGAACTCACCAGGGAATTGGTGGGGAGGAAGGAAACAGGGGGGAAGGGAAAATCTCTTTGTGTCAGAGTTGCAAAGCTTACCTTTGCAGGGACTCTGACTGAGGGTGAAAGAAACTTGATCTCTCTGTGTTTGTCATTTCAAGGACTTGAAAACGGTATCTCTAGTGTACCCAGTGGGCGGAAGTTCTGGGAGGAAGGTAAAGAGGGGGAAAGGAAGTGGGTTATTTCCCTTTGTTGTAAGACTCGGGGATCTGAGTCTTGGGGTCCCCACAGGGAAGGTTTGGGGAGACCAGAGTGCGCCAGACACTGGAATCTGGCTAGCAGCAGCGCTATCAGATCTAAGCTGGTAATTAAGCTTAAGAGGATTTAGCTGCATCTGTTTTCTGAACTCTAAGGTTCAGATCTAAGTAGGAAACTATGACAAGGGTGCCCAATCATTGTGAAGGCATTGAAGGAGTGACTTTTACAGAGTTACTACCAGAGGTGAAGTAAGCTGGTCCGGTCCTGCAAGCCTCACAGGGACACCTTTGAACATTCATTGACCGGCGCCTCTTCTCCAAGCATGCCATATGGGGCTGCAGGCGCGGCCGGGGGGCCGGATTAAAAGAGCTCAAAGCCTCCTGCGGGTGCGGGCAGCCCGGACCCTTTGAATCCCGGCCGTGGCTGGGATTTAAACGGCTCAGAGCTGCCCATGGCTGCGGGCAGCCCAGAGCCCTTGATCCCGGCAGTGGCTGGGATTTAAGGCTCAGAGCTCCCCTCAGCAGCAGGAGCTCTGGCCCTTTAAATCCCTGCCCAACCCCGCAAAGCTTGGGGTCCCCCCGGCAGCTGGAGCCGCGGGCCCTTTTTGAATTCTGCCCTTAGCCCCGGGAGGGCTCCCAGCCACCTCTTCAGGTGGGAGCCCCTGGTTGATTTAAAGGCCCTGGTCTCCCAGCCACAGTTGGTGTCCCAGGGCCTTTAATCTTGATAGGCCACGCCTTTTCCGGATGAGGCCACGCCCCCCTCAGGACTCCCAGCACTACCGGTAAGTCCTGTAAATTACTTTCACCCCTGGCTAACTACTGGATGCTGTTGGGGAGAGGGGATGGTGAACTCTGGTAAACTTATTAGTAAAAACAATAAAAGAACCTGGAATGTTTTCACCTTAAGAATATACGTGCATGCTTAGGAAAAGCTTGTGGTAACTTATAACTGGGCCCTTGCAACTGGTCATAGCCTTTGGGGAGAAAGCAAAAGATGGACACAATCCTGTTAGGCAGTCTGACTTGCTGGAGAACTCACAGTGTAGGCAGGAAACTATGCAGCTTGGAAAAAACTCTGTTAGGAGGGAGGGCGGGAGACACAGCACCCAGGAGACGTGACGGATAGGGAGCCATAAGCCCAAGAACAGGTGCCATTGATGGACCACGCGAAGGAATACAGGTGCAATTGTCGTGAACTGTGAGAATCACTATTTGCTTGATTATTTCACTCTTCTTTTCCTTTGCAATTTAGACACTTTGGTTGATATTTCTAGAATGGTGTATGGAATTTAGCCACACATATATTTTTAATTAATTAATTTTAACGTGTGGCTAAATCTCCTGCACTGCTTTGAAATCTCAACCCACAATCTAAAACTGACACCAAGTGAGAAATTGAAATAGTTAAAAGAAAACAAAGATGATATTGGGCTAAGGTGCACTTGCCTTGTCTTCAGGTGCTGCCCCTTCACTGTTCCATTTACGTAACATCTCTTCACTACTGTCAGGTATTGCTGTGAATCCTTTAGCACCTGATCCACAATTGCAAAACAGCAGTAAGAGTGGCACAACTGTAGGAAAACACAATGCATCATTAAGTGTCTGATAACTAGAGCTCAAATCATGTTTAGGTAACTGTCTGTAGTTAAATTAGGTAATAAACATCTGGACTATGTGAGCATGCACACAGGGTAGGTGCAAGTTTTCTAGAAATTCAGGAATATAATGCAGAGTTTATTTAGTTATGGTCAATAGATAATGAATGTGTACTATGGCTCTGATTTCGCAAATACTCATGCATTTGCTTAACTATGTATATATAAGTAGTCCCACTAAAGTCACCACCATGCCACGCTGAGCCATAAATACCATTAAGTTCACCTCCTTGTTTTGTTTTGTTTTTTTGCTATAAATAGCTGACTCACTATACACAACATCTTGCCAATCCCAAAGTAGAGGATTCCACCCCAGTTGGCCTGTGTTTTCAGCTGGTTACTGGAGTAAGGAAACAGAGCTGACACTCTGAAGATGGGCCAGAGTAGTGTAGAGGGACAGCCATGGTGACATTATCTGAAGGGAATGGGAAGGGCATGGTGGTGATTCATTGGACCGTAAGAGGAGCCCTAAGAAAAACCAAAAGGATTTCTCAATGCTTTATCATCTATGCTTTAGTGTAGCATAAGCAAATGTTAATTGTTTGTTTAAAAGCCACTGGAAAGACTGAAACAGTTTCCTGTTCCCACATACTAGTTCTAATACTTCCAGGGTGAAATCCTGGCCCCACTGAAAGTCAATGGTAGGGACCATTTCTTCTTTGGTATCTTGTATTGCATAGAACATGCAGTGCTTAAGAAATAACATAAAACGGTTACTTACGTAGCAACAATAAAATTGCTAAGATAATTAGTGCAATTGCTCCAGCTCCTAGCCCAACTGAAGAGTTGATTAGTCTGTCTTGGCAGGAACCCCCATTCACACACGTACAAACTGTCAATGTAAGGATCTGCTTTTCAGCACAGCTTAAACCTTGCATATCTTTCACTAAAATTTGAACTTGATTTGTGCTGGGCTTTACATCTTGTGGTAGTAACAGCTGCATGGTTGTTGCTTTGTAGGGATAGGATCGAGGTAAAGGAAAAACATAATCAGTGAAACAAGAACTGGGTAGAGAGAAAGTTAGAAATCACTGTCTCTTACTAAAGAAAAACAAAAAAGAATTCTACCAATGCAACAGAATTGACTTCAATACACAACCAATTGCTATTTTCATCATTTAGTTCACACACTGGCAAAATATAACCAATGTTTATTTCTCATTTCTACAGACTGTGAAAAAGCCTTGTTAAAAGTTGAATTGTCTGTGTGAACCCCCAAAATACCATTTGTCTTTGTGACAAGTTACAGTTGTCTAGTTCTCTCTCACTTTCAGAAGGTAAGAAGGGCCCTGATATAATGGAAACACTGCAATTGTGCTGAGAAGGTGGGAGCAGGTTCCTAGGAATATCCCTATAGGTATAATGAAGAACAGCTCTGCAACATGTCTGTGTGCATTGATTTTTTGAAATGAGTACGGGAATCAAAGGATTCTCCCTCATTCCCTGATTACATGTGAGCACAAGTGCTTGGAGGATTCCTCCCCAGCCAGGCCCTCATGGAGATCGTGTATTATTTGGGCTGGGCACTGTGGGGCTGATTCTGGATAATGCAGACATGTTTAACATACCATCCAAAACAATTTAGCTGCCACTATCTGGGCTGCAGCAACTGTGAAGGTTGTAAATGCTAGTTAGGCAGCAAGCAAGCTAATCTGTTCTGGAGAGGTGTTCCTCTGCTGTGGCAGCCCTCTGGCAAAGCTTTGTAATGGTGAATTGTAGAGCTGCCTAGGAAGTGGTGGATCAGCAGCTGAGCAAAAGAGCTCTTTGATTTACTTGGAGCACTTCTTCCAAGTACCTGCACAGGTATTTGGGTGTGGCAGTGTGCACTGGGAGGCTGCCTTGCTCATCACATTGTGATGTGATTAAAGAAAATAGACTGTGAATGGGGGAGCTCCTGCCTCACCCAAATCCAAGTATAGACATGACTTCATATTGCAAATATATTCTTGCAGTGTAAGACTCCCCACCCAGGAGGACATTGTTGTGAGGGTCCTCTTCCTTCTCCTAAAGTACTGGAGTATCTTGGATTACTGATTAAGGATCTAGTTGATGTGCAGGGTGCATGGCAATTTCCTATTTCTCCATAGCTCAGCTCCTGAACTGAACTGCCATTCAGGAATGTGACCCCTGCAGCTGACTGCAGCTATATGGCTGCAAATTCAGTCACACAGAGAGGAACATCCGTCACCTGAATGCTGTTGGGACAGGGGGAGAGAAGGGGTCTTAGTCCCAACATCATTCGCAAGAGCCCAATTACAATACACAGGTGGTCAGGTTACACAGAACCATTTCAACTCCAAAATACATAATTCTGTATTCTATGGCCATTAGAAACGAAGGAGGGAGGAGACAAACTTCAAACTCTTGATGCTTCTCCTGGTGTGGCACAGCAGATGTTCACATCCTTTTTGGCTGGATCAAGCCCTAAGATTCTGATCTGACCAGAGTTAACAAAATGTGACATAAATGCAGTACTGTAAAGAACTGAAAATTATTTTACAAAAATGCTTATTATATGCCAGAATTGATTCTTTCTTACCATTTGTGTCTCCAATTACCCATTTCTTTGCCATCCCTTCAGGCTCATCAATGACAGTAAAAGTGAAGGGAGCACTATTTGGATAAGCATCTCGATCATTAGCTGTAAAACTGAAGAACTTTGCATTTGAACACACTGTCTGTACTGGAGTCACAATGATTGGACAATTATCATTGGTATCCGTAACCTGAATTACAATGGTACCAGTGGCTGTTTTCTTAGAATAATCTGCAAATATAAACATGAAAGCTTAAATTCTTTTGTGTGTGCAAAAAATTTTGCTTTTAAAAAATATTTCATACTTTTTCCAGGATTATAAAAAGCAGTAATATTAATTTAGGATCCGATCCTGTTTCTATTGAAGCCAAAGGTAGTTTTGCCTTTGATTTTAATGGGGTCAAGATTTAACTCTTAATATTTACAGAAATATCTGCAAGGTTGTACTTATTGAATATAATACATTTTAAAAACTAAGTAAAACAGAACTATAGTTCAAAAGTACCATTACAAACAACAAATGAGAAAGACCATGTAGCTGAGAGTTCTTTTTGCATTGTATTCAAACAGCATAGGACTACTGAGATTTTTCAAATCTTCTACTCATATTACTGAGAGATTTCAACACTTCCATTTTGACAAGCAGTATTTCAATTAAGCCTGTTCTGGACACAAACATTTCTTGCAATGTAGTCCTATCAATAAATGGGTAATAGCCCCTAAGCAAAAAGAGTTTAGGATTAAGAGACTGATTCAAAAACAAAACAAACAAACAACCAGACTAAAAACCAAATTCTACACTGTCAACAAAGCCTTGAGGTCAGATTCTGAGATGCAAATGAAAGTATGAATGCAGCCCAGTAGGCATGCCTCCGCTATCTTCAATCTAGTGGGCACAGGTAACAGTGGTAGTGAGGATGTGGTGGCATGAGCATTGGCATGGGATAGTCTCCCCAAAAGAAGCCTGCCTGGTTAGGTACTTCTGTTGCTGGCCTGAGCTCAGTGTTTGAGCATTGGCCTGCTAAACTCAGGGTTGTGAGCTCATTCCTTGAGGGGGCCACTTAGGGATCTGGGGCAAAATCAGTACTTGGTCCTGCTAGTGAAGGCAGGGGGCTAGACGTGATGATCCTTCTGGGTCCCTTCCAGTTCTACGAAATAGGTATATCTCCATATATTACTATTTATATTCATACTGCCATATCTTCGCTGCTATTGTTATCTGAGCTAGCTAGATTAAAAACTGGTGCAGGTATGGCCTGCCTGTGCTACAATCACGCTATCATTTGTGGTTAGTCACATCTTTCAGAGGCACAGCCCATAACTTGCAGCCCAGTGGGAGGAAGTGTTATTTGGCTTTAAGCCACTTCTATACTTCAGCCCCCAGCATAATTTAAACAGCCTTGGGGAACAATCTGTGTTATGGCAACCTGTCCCTGGCTGTATACAGGTGTAAAATTTTTGCAGTGGTATGTGCTGTGGCCCCACCCCCACCTCAGGCTAGTACTTGCAAGGGGGTCTTCCACAGTTTTTGTGCCAGGAGAATTCTCCCCAGTTGAAACTGTGACTTTCTGAGCTCCTTTTCGCTGCTCCTAGCTTTTACCTAGCATACAGGATCAGAGTGGGGTGGGAATCTCACGCGTTAATCTAATCATCTCGCAAAACAGCTACAAAAAGGAAACAATCAAAATTTTGAAATAAAACAATATACAGAATTTAGAAACCTTTTTATATTTATATGTGGTTTTAAAAATGACAGCAAAAACTTCTTTCAGATACATTTCCAGAATGCATAAGGACTTCAAACTGAACAAGGATGTGACCATAATATACATAGACATTGCAGCCAAAGAAGCCCTGCCTGCTTATGCTAGAGAACCTGACTTTTACACTGTTAAGGATTAGACTATACAGCTTATGTTGGTGAGCCCTTGCTTTCATTTTGATGGGAGTGCTCATCAACAGAAAGCTGTTATATTTAGCCCTAAAAGGGTACTGATCAGAAGGTAAGACTGCTCTCTTGCAGTGCAACATTAGGTTCAGGCCTCAGCAATAGAGAATGTTTGTAAAGAAAGGCTTATGAATGCATATGACATGAAACCTAATGCCTCACAACTTACCGTTACTTATGGCCAGAATGGTGACATTGTAGGTACCATTAATTACATAAGATGACTCATAATCAGGTATTTTTATTAGCCTGATTTCAGCTGTAGTAGAATTGATCATGATCCAATTATCTTTATCATTTTTTTTTACATATCTGTTAGAAATTTAAAAAAAAATCAAATTATAATGAGCAAGACAACCATGGGGGCTGAAGTTGAAGCTGCTTTGCAACATACACACACATCAAATATTTGCTCTACACCACTGTATCTCCATTTTCATGGGATTTCTACAGGTTTCATCCTAAAGCTCAGTCCACTGTCTGAAACTAAAAGTAGCATGCATTGGTATACTTGTAGATTTACTAAATGGATGCATCAGTACAGACTGTTTCTGTAGGGAGATGCACTTTTCATCATAAGAACTAACACAAAAGCAAATTATTTAAAAAATAAAAAGTCCATACATTCGATATAAAACCCTAAAGAATACCCATCTCATTTATATGGTAATAATTAGACACGTCTATCAAACAGCATGACTATGAAATAATGTCAACTTAGTGTTTGTTTGATACAAAGATTTAATGTGACATTCTATAAATGGCAATGTTGCTAATTAATAAAAAGACGACGCTTACGTGATATGTTCTGCTACTTTTGAAGTGTCTTCATCATAGGCTTGATATCTCCCAATAATCTGGTTTATCATCATAGTCTCAGTTGTCTTTATCACCATTGTGTGGGGTTTGAATATAGGGCCCTCTAGCACATTTTTCACCTTAATTGTGACTGGAACTGGTTTTACTTTGTAGGTATTACTAATTGATTTGTGAAATGCTGCTTTATTTGTAACGACAACACTCAAGTTCATGCTTTGCATTTCCTCATAATTGATCTCCTGCAATAAGCACACACACAAAAACTGAAACATCACTCAAAAAATAAACACAGAATTTGACATCCAAATAATGTTTAAAAGTTCAATCTTTAAAAACTTTTTTTTTTTTTTTCAGCAAAGAAAATAAGGAATGGCTTAAGGCTAGCTAAAGATGCCTGATTGACAGTACCAGAAAAAAATAAGTGTTATTTAAACTTGTCAAGTCTTCTTTTAATATATAATGTCATGTATATCAAATAGTATACAGCATAAGGACACAATATCTTGTCATTTATATGGATAAATTCAAAGTAATAGCTTCAGGTCGCTGACTTTGGAGAGAACACTATCTTCTGGCCTTGGGGATGGACTCTCACTCCATGCATCACAACTGGAAAAAGGAGGTAGAATGCATCCGTTCCATACTAGCTGTCGTATATTCTAGCTTTTGCCCTCTAATCATTATCATATTTAGCACTGAAAGTGCTTTTCATCTGTAGGGCTTAAATCACTTTATAAACATAGTTAAGCATTGTTACCCACAAATTAAAGAAAGGGAAATCAAAGCACAGAGATATAAAGACCTGATATGCTGAGAGTTACTGAGCATCCTCAACTCGTGTTGACTTTAGGGGAAACTGAGGATGCTCAGCAGCCTGCAAAATCAGGCTCTAAATGATTTACCTGATGTCACACACAGAATCAATGGCAGAGTCAAGAATGGGACCCAGGTCTCCTAAACTGAAGGGAAACATGGTTTCCTTTGTTTTCATATTAAGTACATATTCAGTACATCTAGGTAAAATATAGAAATGGAGGAGTGTTCCATCTGTAAATTATTTGCTATTCACATGCTGGTAAAATGTAAATAGTTTTAGTTAAAATTAATATCCTATGTAATTTATTCTAATATTTTTAAAAGTCTCATTATGATTTTTTTTTTTAAAAAAGGACACTCTACAGTATACACTTACCTTTACAAGAGTCAAAACTCCTTCATTTGTTCGAGCATCTGTCTCTATACGGAAATAACCCCCTTCATTCCCAGAGGCAATTGTAAAGTTTGCCAGCCAATTATCAGAGAATTTTTCATCTTTGTCAGATACTTGCAGTCGCATAATTTCCACATTTGCTCTGTTTTCCTCGACACTGCCTTCATACTGCAATCAAACAATAGACCTTTTAAGAAAATGTTAAGTCTACTGTATTTCATTATGGCAAAATGAGTCCTTTGTGTGCCATGTGATAGTAAATTACCTGTTATTACCAGATATAGGAACACACAGAGACTGTTAACAAACAAACATACTTACTGTCTGCCTTTCAAAAACAGGAATATTGTCATTGACATCCAAAATCTGGATTTTTACAGTACTGGTTGTAGCTAGCCCAGTTTTGTCTCCATCTCTGTCTCTTGCTTCTACAGTGAAAGTGTAGTTACTTTGTTCCTGTGTCACATTAAAAAATAAGTGTTTAAATTTATACAGAAACCAATTACAAAACTATATAAAACATCTTTTGCTCTGGTACATTATCTCTATTTTTTCTTTGATACGGAATGGCCGACTATAGCAGTATGTTTAATTAATTTTAAATTCCATTCATCATAGAGTTGTTCCACCAGAGTCCTGAGCTCAGGAATGCACTTAGCATTTTCCCAAATAACTTAGTAAATGGAGAGTGGAAAGAATTTGAGAAACATAAAAGAAACAAGAATAACAACGCCAGCACAAAGGACTTTGGGAATTTTATCATTGTTTAATTTGGGCTTGAAAATGGTCACTCCATAGCTGGAGGAAAGGGAAAGTTATAGTGAATACTATATATGATAAAATAATTATTGTTACATTATTACACACAGATTACAGACATAATTAGTACAGATTTATACTAATAGTTTAGTTATTTCTCTCTGGCATGTGCACTACCTCATTCTAGGCACCCANCTACTTTGTTCCTGTGTCACATTAAAAAATAAGTGTTTAAATTTATACAGAAACCAATTACAAAACTATATAAAACATCTTTTGCTCTGGTACATTATCTCTATTTTTTCTTTGATACGGAATGGCCGACTATAGCAGTATGTTTAATTAATTTTAAATTCCATTCATCATAGAGTTGTTCCACCAGAGTCCTGAGCTCAGGAATGCACTTAGCATTTTCCCAAATAACTTAGTAAATGGAGAGTGGAAAGAATTTGAGAAACATAAAAGAAACAAGAATAACAACGCCAGCACAAAGGACTTTGGGAATTTTATCATTGTTTAATTTGGGCTTGAAAATGGTCACTCCATAGCTGGAGGAAAGGGAAAGTTATAGTGAATACTATATATGATAAAATAATTATTGTTACATTATTACACACAGATTACAGACATAATTAGTACAGATTTATACTAATAGTTTAGTTATTTCTCTCTGGCATGTGCACTACCTCATTCTAGGCACCCATGTGCCTGTCTCCCCCCTACGCCTCAGAGTGATCCACAGATGAAGGAAAATACATATGTTCTTCCACCTGAATTGTACGTGGGGCCTAATCCAGTAGGCGTGCCGAAAGCCTGCTTAACTCCGCACGAAACAGATGGGGGAAGGAAAAGAGAAGGACCTCCTTTATAACCATTAGCCCAGTGGTTAGGGTACTCATCCAGGATGTGGGAGGCCCTCCATTCAAGCCCCCTTCTGCCTGATGAGGTGAAGGGAATTGAACAGGGGTGTCCCACCTCTCAGGGGAGCACTCTAATCACTGGCCTATGGAATATTCTGATGTGGCACTTCCTCAAAATGGAACTTCAGTAAGAGAGATTAAAATAATTGAATAATTAAATATTAAATGAGCCAGAGAGAAATAGAATCATGTTATAGCCTAGTGATTAGGGCATTTAAGAGATGCGGTAGATCCCTGTTCAAATCCCTTCTCCTCATCAGGCAGTGGGGGGACTTCACTGGGGGGGGTCTCTCATAGCCCGTGTGAGTACTCTAACCCAGGGGTCGGCAACCTATGGCACGCGTGCCAAAGATGGCACGCAAGCCGATTTCGAGTGGCATGCAGCTGCCTGTCGCTGTCTCGGCCTCCAGCCTAACTCAGCCCCCTTGCCCACTGCTCTCCCTTGCAGGGGCAAGAAGCAGAAGCTTGGTTCTGCAGCAGCCAAGCTTCCCCCCTCTCCTGTTTCTTCCCCCAGCGTGGTTCTTTCCTGCCCCGCCCCCTCTCCTTCCCTGAGCCAATCAGCTGATGGCTCTTGCGAGGGGGATGGGGGGAAGAGCTGCAGCATGCACACAGCTCCGTACAGGATGCAAAGAGAGGTAGGGACGGGGCCTTGGGGAACGGGGTGGAACAGGGCACATCCCTTCCACTCCTCTGCCATGAGCCACTCAGGGCAGGGGGCTGGGAGCACCCCAGCCCTCTGCCCTGACCCCCCCACACTCAGCCTTCTACCCTGCACCCCCCCATACCCCCAAGCCCTCTGCCCTGACCCCCACACACACTCAGCATTCTGCCCTGCACCCCCCATACCCCTGCCCTGACCCCCCCCATACACTTAGCATTCTGCCCTACACCACCCCACACCCCCAGACCTCTGTTCTGATCCCCCCTCCCCCAGCCCTCTGCCCTGACCCCTGAACCCCACCCCCCAGGTCTGGGGTCCCGGTCGCAGGCTCTGCTCAGCCCACTGCCGGCCTAGGTGAACAGAACCCCAGGCTGGCAGTGAGCTGAGCAAGCTGGCGGCGTAAGATCAGCCTTTTAATTTAATTTTAAATGACACTCCTTAAACATTTTAAAACCTTGTTTACTTTACATACAATAGTTTAGTTATAGAATATAGACTTATAGAAAGAGACCTTCTAAAATGTTAAAATGTATTACCGGCATGCGAGACCTTAAATTAGAGTGAATAAATGAAGACTTGGCACAGCACTTCTGAAAGGTTGCCGACCCCTGCTCTAATCACTGGGTTAAAGGTTGTACGGGAGGTGCCCATACTCATGACTTAGGCAGTTGAATGCCAATCTGCCCCCGGTTTGTGAATCACAAGCAGAGCTAGATACCTCTCTGCAGTCTGGACTTGGGTCCTGAACTCGGAGAGGGGAGGGGCTTAGCATCTTATATTGGCTAGCTTAAGTGGCTGCCCACTTCCCATGCTGGCTTTATGGATCACAATCTAAGATTCTCTCTCTCTCTATTTATTGTGTAGGAGGCTAGACACTTAACTCAGCTTTGTGCATCTCAGTGCTGTCCCTGTGATTTTCTAGGTGCCTAAAAGTTAGACACCGTGATGCTCAGCATCACAATGCCTATGTTCAATTTATTGATCTGGGCCCAAGCAACTGCAGGGCAGCTTTCACACAACTGTACCATGCTGTACTTACTATGGTTTTGTAATAAGAACATGTTCACTGTGAAAGAGAGTGCAAATGGCTAGTACACTCACGCTTTCTATCACCCGTGGAGGGCATGTGGAGTTGCAGACTGGGTGACAAAAACATTTCCTATGGTATAGGTGGTAATGTCACTCTGTCAGTATCAATTCCCAATATCACCCAGGACTACTTCTACCAACTGACCCACCATCACTCCGTCAATGTATCCTGAAAGATGAACCGAGGGGCTGAATTTCATAAGTCGTCCATCCCTCACAGCTGAAGAACCCCGTTGACACGCCCGCCAAGTAACAATAAGCACCCTCTGTAACTGCTGAAGACATTCCAACAGGTGTATCCCCTTAATGACAAACTTTCCTGCCATATCCACCCACCACCAGAATGCTATGGGTGTTATGAGAGTGCTCTATAAAGACAACAGGTTTGTATACATGTAGATAGCTAATGGAAGGAGCACCATCTATTGGCCAATAAGAATATGTAGCATTACATACAAGTTAGTAGGTTCACAGAATCATAGAATACCAGGGTTAGAAGGACCTCAGGAGGTCATCTAGTCCAACCCCCTGCTCAAAGCAGGACAAATTCCCAACTAAGTCATCTCAGCCAGGGCTTTGTCAAGTCTGAGCTTAAAAATCTCTAAGGAAGGAGATTCCACCACCTCCCTAGGTAACACATTCCAGTGCTTCACCACCCTCCTAGTGAAAAAAGTTTTTCCTAATATCCAACCTAAACCTCTCCCACTGCAACTTGAGACCATTCCTCCTTGTTCTGTCATCTGGTACCACTGAGAACAGTCTAGATCCATCCTCTTGGACCCCTTTCAGGTAGTTGAAAGCAGCTATCAAATCCCCCCTCATTCTTCTCTTCTCTCTGCAGACTCAACAATCCCAGTTCCCTCAGCCTCTCTCATTAAGTCATGTGCTTCACCCCCCTAATCATTTTTTCGCCCTCCGCTGGACTCTTTCCAATTATTCCCACATCCTTCTTGTAGTGTGGGGCCCAAAATGGACACAGTACTCCAGATGAGACCTCACCAACGTTGAATAGAGGGGAATAATCACATCCCTCAATCTGCTAGCAATGCCCTATATGCAGCCCAAAATGCCATAGCCTTGTGTGCAACCAGGGCACACTGTTGGCTCATATCCAGCTTCTTATCCACTGTAACCCTTAGGTCCTTTTCTGCAATATTGCTGCCTAGCCATTCGGTCCTTAGAATAAAGTTGTTGCTAACACTTAACATGCAGCTTTTAAGAGTGGGTTACAGAAGTCTGCCTCTGGCAATCCATGTCTTAATTTTCAATATAAACCCACAAACTCTAGGGCCAGCTATATGTATCAGCAGTCTTATAGAATCAGATCGTGATGCTTAAAGTTTGCTCACATGATGGAATAAGGAGACCCCCTTTCTCCCCCCTCTGTGATTGCTACTCATACTGTGGACAACAATGGAGTGGGGACAGAAACTGTCACTGGGCCAATACTCCCCTCCTGTGCAGTTGAGGACAACTGGATAAACAGAGCCTTAACTCTTATCCCCCCAAAATGCACCAGCCAGCACAGCTGAGCAGACAGAAAAGGAGAAAGCTGATCTAGGAAAAGGGCTATGTCTTCAGTTCCAGGAGGGCCAGGGAGATGGAGGTTGTGGGTCAGAAGATCTATGTATTCTGTCCTCATCCAGTGAACAGGATGAAGCAGCAAGGAGGGAAGAGGGCTGATATAGTGTTGTTAAAACTCTAAGAAAGAGGCTATAGAAGAGTGTAGTTTACCTCTCTGTCAAGATAGAATGTTGCTGTTACAACTTCGCCGGTGTTTTTTTTAATACTGAATGAAGATGGCTGATTTTGAAGAATCCTGAAAGCAATTTTGGAATTTATATTATTCGGCTCATCTGCATCAGTTGCATTTATCCTCATCACAAGTGTACCTGAGAAATAAAAATAACAATAATAAAAAAAATAGATAGATAGATTTACATTGCCCTTGTTCATGCATTGGCAAGTATCATTTATAGAACACAAAATGGAGAGTTTTCAGAACCACTTAACTGCTTTTTTGTTGTACTTCTAATTACTGCTTTTATTAAGAGTTGGAGAAATGTCTTTTATTTTTTAACACTTTCAACCAATATGTCATTAGATAGCATGTATAAGCAAACAAATGCACATCATGGATACACATACTAAAGCAGGGGCGGGGAAACTTTTTGGCTTGAGGGCCACATCGAGTTTCCAAAATTGTTTGAAAGACTGGTTAGGGGAGGCTGTGTCTCCCCAGACAGCCAGGCGTGGCTTGGTCCTTGCCTCCTATCTGACCCCCTGCTTCTCACTCCATGACCGCTCCCCCGGGACTCCTGCCCCATCCAACCCCCCATTCCCCGTTGGCTCCCCCGGGACTCCTGCCCCATTCACCATCCCCTGCTTCCTGTCCCCTGACCAATCCCGGACCCTCCACCCGATTGCTCCCTGTCACCCCATTCAACCCCCCGCCTTTATCATTCCTGACTGCCTCCCTGGGATCCTTGCCCCATTCAACCCCTGTCCCCTGCCCTCTGACCACCCCAACCCCTATCCACATCCTCACCCCCGACCACCTCTCCGAACTCCTCTGCCCTCTATCCACCCCCCTCCCTTACTGCGCAGCACAGAGCACCAGTGGCTGGTGGCATTACAGCCACGCCACTCAGAGCACTGGGTCAGGCCGCAGCTCTGCAACTGTGCTGCCTGGCTGCCCAGAGCATTGTGCTGGTGGTACGGCGTGCTGAGGCTGCAGGGGTGCTGGCACAGCAGGGGAGGGGCCGGGGGTAGCCTCCCAGGCCAGGAGCTCAGCGGCCGGGCATGAGGGTTTCACGAGCCAGATGTGGCTCGCGGGCCACAGTTTGCCCACCTCTATACTAAACCTCAGTAGATCAGAAAAGACAAATGGCCTAATATGGGTGGTCTTTAACTAAAAGTTTTAAAAAAATGATAGAAACTGCATGGGTATAAATTAATACAAACAGAAAACAGAGACAAAAATATCTTTTTAAATCATCTGCCCTATCTCCCATGCCTGACACTCTAAAATGGGTTGCCTCTTGAAAACAGTCCTTTGACCATTATGTATGTGTGTCACTGCCCTCTGATGGCTACGGTCAGAACTACTCATTTATATATCGTAGGCGTTTTACTGCTAGCATATAATGGAAAGTCTCTTTTAGCTCAAGTGACAGGAGTCTGTGCTTTTGAAGAAGGCGGACCTTAGTTCAAACTGGGGTCTCTAGTTAGACACTCAAATCTATATCTAATTTTGCCTGAACCTGATTTTCCAAGCTGATCACTAAACAGCTCTCATTTGAATTGAGGGAGCTCAGCACCTCACAAGAGCAGACCCTCAATAACCTTTCAGCCTTATGCTCACCATCAGGCTGAAATGCATACAGAGTAAAGGATTTATCAAGCTGTTTTCCCAAAACACTCCTTTCTTAACACTACTAACAACAGATGTTTTCACCTCTCAGAAGCCTGATCTGAAACCACTAAAGTCAACAGACAGATTGTAATTGACTTCAATGGGCTTTGAATGAGGCCAGCACTTGGTAGGGGTGAAATATTCCTCTCTAACCCGCAGTTAAATATGCAAGTGAATATGCTTTGCCTAATGAACTGAAATGGGAATGAGGGTATGTGATCCACTCCTGAAAGCTGAATTGGAATGGGGCTGCAATCCCTGCACACTCATTATAGGGTTTTGTGATCACTGGATATGGGTAACGTCAGACTCAGTGACCATTTACCTACTTGCCCAGCTGTATATGCTGGGCTATGCAATACTCATGAAGAGTCCAGCTGCAGCATCACAGGGGGGAGTGGAGTTCCCCTGCTTACCTGCTCTGCAGCCACTCTCCCAAATCACCACTTGAATATCCTGAGGCTTTTGCACAGCCCACATTTTCATGTGTCAGTTTGATCCTAGAAAAATTGTTCCTAAGGGGAAGTACAGATCTGTGATGGGTGTCATTTAGAAACGAAGAGGCTGCTTTCTCCATTCTTCCAATGCTATATCTCTCTTTTCCACTTTACACATTTTATAGACCTGGAATTTCTCAACATCTTAAGCAAGTGGCCTGATTCAGTGCTGCTTACTGGTGGGGTGTGTCCTGATGCAATCTTAACTGTCACTAAAAAAGTTTGTCTGTTTACTTTCAAGAGTCTTTTTCCTGAGAGAATAAGTAAAATCACATATACTGCTCTAGTTAGGAAGCGGTGAGAAGCATACCATACAGGACTGTTATCAAAAGTAATGGCAGGAGGGGTTAAGTGACCACATAGAACCACTATTTAATTTATTAATACAATTAGAAAAATAGTATTTTACCTGATTCACTTAACTCTTCAACAGAGCCAGTAAAAACTTCCTTTGAAAACACTGGGTAATTGTCATTTATATCCTTAACTTTAATTCTCAGGTCTATTGGCTCTTCCACTTTTTTCCCATTCTGATCAAATGCATGACCTTTAAGCTGAAATAGACAAATAAATAACAGGAAAATAAAAATATCTACATTGACAGAAATTGTTAATTATCATTTTGCATTGGAGAAAAAGTCAAGAGACATTAAAACAAAAAGAGATGGCAATTAATTTGTAAAGTTAAAGAGAGAGCACATATAGAAAAAAGTAAGTTAGAGCCCACTAATTCAACTTACATAGAACATTGGAGTCTTTTCTCGGTCAACTCTTCTTGTTATGTTCAGTTCTCCAGTTTTTCCATTGATAACAAACAATCCATCGTTCACTCCTTGGCCAGAAATTGTGTAAGTAATTACCACCCCTGGATCATTTGCATGATCAGAAGTTATCTAACAAGAACACAACAGGAATTAACAGAGGTAATTGCACTCAGTAAATGGAAGTTCTTTAAAAAACATATATATATAAATATACTATGGACAACAAGCAAGTTACAGTACATGCCCTAACTCTGTAGAGGAAGCTAACAGTGCATTCTCTTTAATTTTCAGGAAAAAAATGTTTAAAAAGGACAAGAAAAGATGTTAGTTATTTATTGTAAAAATATGAGCAACTACAAAGTTAAGGGCTAGCTTTTGCCTGGCCTTTCTTTGGCTGCAAAGAGGTAATGAAGGATGCAAGGAGCTGGAACCTCACATGTCCTGCGCAAGGACAGAGTGCAGGCACTATTCCTTCCTATCAAACCTGAGAAGCACCAACCACTCCAGAAAGGGCGTGGAAAAGGAGAATCATGGCCTCTCCCACCACTCTGTAGTGATTCTCAGAACTAACTGGGTATGCCACAGTAAATGTACTGTACCATCATTAGGAATGTAGCAATTTTGTGCATTTTGCTGTGTCTCTGGGAGCCTCCTGAGGGCATGAGGAGATAACGGGCTCTGTGGATGAGGGGAAAGCAGTGGATGTGTTATTCCTTGACTTTAGCAAAAAATACAGTCTCCCACAGTATTCTTGCCAGCAAGTTAAGGAAGTATGAGCTGGAAGAATGGACTATAAGGTGGACAGAAAGCGGGCTAGATCGTCGGGCTCAATGGGTATTGATCAATGGCTCCATGTCTAGTTGGCAGTCAGTTTCAAGCAGACTGCCCCAAGGGTTGGTCCTAGGGCCGGTTTTGTTCAATATCTTCATTAACGATCTGGAGAATGGCGTGGACTGCACTCTCAGCAAATTTGCAGATAACACTAAACTGGAGGAGGGTAAGATACGCTGGAGGGTAGGGAAAGGATACAGAGGGACCTAGACAAAATTAGAGGATTGAGCTGTCATAAACAGATGGTTAGGGTAATGTCTCTTTTACCTGTAAAGGGTTAAGAAGCTCAGTAAACCTGGCTGACACTGACCAGAGGACCAATAAGGGGACAAGATACTTTCAAATCTTGGTGGAGGGAAGTCTTTGTTTGGTGCTTTTTGTGTTGTTGTTGTTCACCTCTTGGGACTAAAAGGGACCAGACGTACATCCAGGCTCCTCAAATCTTTCTGAAATCAGTCTCTCATGTGTCAAACTTGTAAGTAATCGGTCAGGCAAGGTGTGTTAGTCTTATGTTTGTTTTTCTCAACTTGTAAATGTTTCTTTTTTGCTGGAAGGATTTTACCTCTGTTTGCTGTAACTTTGAATCTAAGGCTGGGGGGGGGGGCGGGGAACCTCTGGTCTATAGGAAACTGATGACCCTGAAAAGCATTTTCCATCCTGATTTTACAAGAGATATATTTTTACCTTTTCTTTCTTTAATGAAAAGCTTTCTTTTTAAGAACATGATTGATTTCTTCCTTGTTTTAAGATCCAAGGGGATTGGATCTGGACTCACCAGGGATTGGTTGGGGGCGCGGAAGGAGGAGGTGGTTAATTTCTCCTTGTTTTAAGATCCAAGGGGTTTGGATCTGTGTTCACGCGGGGAACTGGTGAGCCTTCTCAAGGCAACCCAGGGAGGGGAAAGTTTTGGGGGGACCAGAAAGTACCCAAGACACTTAAATTCTGAGTGGTGGAGTGTTACCAGATCTAAGCTAGTATTTCAGCTTAAGAAGTGTCCATGCAGGTCCCACATGTGTATCTAAAGTTCAAAGTGAGGGAGAAAACCTTGAACATGAACCAAAAGAAACTGTGAATGAGGTTCACAAGGACAAGTGCAGAGTCATGCATTTAGGACGGAAGAATCCATTTCACTGTTACAGACTAGAGACTGAATGGCTAGGAAGCAGTTCTGAAAAAAAGGACTTAGGGGTTACAGTGGAATGAGAATCTGGATATGAGTTGACAGTGTGCCCCTGTTGCCAACAAGGCTAGTGGCATTTTGGGCTGTATAAGTAGGGGCACTGCCAGCAGATTGAGGATGTGATCTTCCCCTCTATTTGCCATTGGTGAGGCCCTCATCTGGATACTGTGTCCAGTTTTGGGCCCCACACTACAAGAAGGATATGGTGAAAATTGGAAAGAGTCCAGCGGAGGGCAACAAAATGATTAAGGGGGTGGAGCATATGACTTATGAGGAGAGGCTGAGGAACTAGGATTGTTAGTCTCTGCAGAAGAGAAGAGAAGGATGAGGGGGATTTGATAGCTGCTTTCAACTACCTGAAAGGGGGTTCCAAAGAGGATGGATCTAGACTGTTCTCAGTGGTAGACCAGATGACAGAACTAGGAGGTAATGGTCTCAAGTTGCAGTGGGGCAGGTTTAGTTTGGATATTAGGAAAAACTTTTTTCACAGGAGAGTGTTGAAGGCACTGGAATGGGTTATCTAGGGAGAGGGTGAAATCTCCTTCCTTAGAGGTTTTTTAAGATCAGGCTTGACTAAGCCCTGGCTAGGAAGATTTAGTTGGGAATCGGTCCTGCTTTGAGCAGGGGGTTGGACTAGATGACCTCCTGAGGTCCCTTCCAGCCCTGATAGTCTATGAGTCTATGTCTACCCTTACATCTGGAGTGATAGATCCAGGAGGTGTTGATTTATTGCAGCTAGTGAAGACATGATAAATCGACTGCCCAGTGCACTCCTGTCAGCTCCGGTACTCCACTGGAGCGAGAAGAGCAGGCAGAGTCGATGGGGGAGCATCAGCAGTTGACTTACCTCAGTGAAGACACCGCAGTAAGTAGCTCTAAGTATGCTGACTTCAGCTACACTATTTTCGTAGCTGAAGTTGTGTAACTTAGACCGACTTAGCTTGCTTGCCCCCTAGTGAAGACCAGGCCTGAGACATAATCCTTCTCAGTGCTGCACCTACAATGCAAATTATACAATCTGGTCCTAAAATTTTAGATTGATGTCATTATAGGCAGGGCTGACAGCATCATCTATTATTAAGATTGCCCAACACTTCCTATTATAAGATCTCTTTTCAATTGCTTATAGCTTTGCCAAACTTAAACCATTTGGCTAAAATTCTCCATGTTGCGTGTTTTCATCAGGTTGAATTTTTTTTTAAAGTTTCAGCCAAAATAGGTCAGCCATTTCTAAGAACATGGTTAGGGAAAATATTTTGCGATATTTAAAATATTCTAAGGATCTATTTTTGAATGGATCTAGTGCCCTCATGTTATGGGTTGTTTTTATGTCAAGAATATGCCTTTTGCAGTTCTTATGAAAATCTGTCCAAATTTGGCCAAGTGAAAAGCCTTTGAAAAATATCAGTTCATGCCCACGCTCAATAGACACTTCTTAAGAGTTTAGTAGCTGAATCTTCTGAAGATTCCAGACTTAATGAGCATGCTTCATCCCCTCATGGTTCCTATGTATGGTGGAGTATTATCATGTGCCATCACTACAGAATGACTGAGCATGCTCCGGTAGCTCAGCGCTAAAAGGGCAAAGTCAGACTTCCCTTGTAATTAATACTTTGGGCTGCGATCATGCCGGGCACTGTAACTGAGAGAAGAGAACTCGACTTTCCTGTACTTTCAAATGACCATCCCCTGCTGGCACTGAGGAAGCATGATGGAGGAAGCTGCCTAACTCAAATGCAGAGTGGACAAGAGCCAGACCCAGTGGGGAGGGAATGGAGTAGGTCAGAACAAGGAACTGATGAGACTGGCATGGATGAGGGAATGAAACTCTGACTAGAAGTTGTGGGGAAGGAAAGGCTGGGAGCTGGCTAGGCAGGTAGCCTGGTTGTGGGGGGAGGAGGCAGTGGGACTGGAACTGCTTGGTCAAGGAGACTGAAAGCTGGTGAGAGGATGACTGGAAGCCAGTTGGTGGGCATGGGGGAACACTAAGATCAGATGAAAAACTGGGAAATAGGGGAAAGTCTGGGACTGGGTGGACAATAAGACTGAGACTGGGAGGAGAGGTGGAGACTGGGACTCAGATGGGGAGCCTGGAGTGGGAGACAAGAGAGACTGAGCAAAGAGATTGGGATGCGAAATCTGGTAAGTGGAGAATGGGACAAGGACATGGTTGGGGTGGAAAAGAGAGACAAGTCTGAGTAGACAGGACAAGTGGGGAGGGAAGGAAACAAGAAGGGTCTACATTCACCACCCTTGAGAGACCAAAATGGAATCCAAGATTGATGAATCTCAGCAGTCTTCTGCTGTCAGCAAATATCTGTGAATGCCACTGTCAAATGTGCATTTCATTCCCTTGTAGTTCTGATCCACACAAAGGATGAAAAACTATTATTGCTATCAGTTACTCCTTTAGCTCAAGTGCCAGAAAACTGTGCAGTGGATCTAAAGATTCCAATCTTGCTGTTGTCATTATACCACATGATGGAATTTTTGTTTCTGATGTTTGCTTTTTTAAAAACCTAAGAAATTACATGTTAAGGCTGCAGAGTCACGCACTCAGTAGTCAGGAAATGCTCCCTGAGTGTACGCATTATGACAGTATTTAATTACACGATCATATTTTTTCCACAGGCCCTCTTTAAAAAGTTTTTCACTCGTGGTCACTAACTGTGCGTTCCTCATTTTCTGGGTACCCAACTTGATACTGTGGGTTCTGATTTGCAGCAGTGCTGAGCACTGACAGCTGTAACTGAAATCAACAGGGGTTGGTTGCTATATAATACTAAGTACTCTGAAAAATTAGGCCTTATGCATCATGAGTCATGTGGAGAAAGCGAATAAGGAAAAGTTATTTACTTGTTCCCATAATATAAGAACTAGGGGCCACCAAATGAAATGAATAGGCAGCAGGTTTAAAACAAACAAAAGGAAGTTCTTCTTCACACAGCGCACAGTCAACTTGTGGAACTCCTTGCCTGAGGAGGTTGTGAAGGCTAGGACTATAACAGTGTTTAACAGAGAACTGAATAAATTCATGGAGGTTAAGTCTATTAATGGCTATTAGCCAGGATGGGTAAGGAATGGTGACAAAGGAATGGTTTGTCAGAGGATGCAGATGGATGGCAGGAGAGAGATCATTTGATTGTTACCTGTTAGGTTCACTCCCTCTGAGGCACCTGGCATTGGCCACTGTCGGCAGACAGGATACTGGGCTAGATGGACCTTTGGTCTGACCCAGTATGGCCATTCTTATGTTCTTAAGTGGAGCACCCAAAATAATGAATGCCTTTTATTTTAATCTCTCTGTGCCTCTGCAGACCATCTGTAAAATGGGAATATCACCCCTCCACACAGTGTCATGAAGATAGATTAATTAATGTTTGTGACGCATTCAGATACTCTAGTGATGAGTACCATATAAAAGTCAAAAGGAAAATTAAAAATTCCTTCTTCAGAACAGAGTTTGAACAGTGTGCACTAAATAAGACCTGAGGCCACGTATTTAATAATGAAGAGAGAGAGAGAGAGAGAGACAGTTTATTAATAAAGCACCATCCTTCCTGTGAACTGAATGAGGCAGGGTCATGTGGAAAAAATAGTATTTGATCACGTAATTAAATACTGTATCATAATACATATACAGAAGGCAGGAGGGGCAAATTAAGGCCAACCAACATTAAACCGTGTCCACAGACACCTTTTCTTAAAAAACAAAACCAAAACAAAACAAAAATAAACACTCAAAGAAACACTGTAAAAAACAGGAACTTGACACATATACTAAGTACTGCACAAATAAAGTTGTTCATATGTTGTATAGAACCTACAGCAACTGTTAAATAACTAAAAATCAAACAAAATGTATTACATATTATTCATTCTTGAACAGATACATTGGTGAAGAAAACCCCAATTTTGTAAGGCATAATAAGAGCAACAGTTACTGTTGGCCTAATCCTGCAAAGCATTCATGCTCAAAATACCATTGTTGGGATCATTGCCAAGGTAACATTTTCCTTAAATTGCTGTCTTAAAGAATTAGAGGGTGTTAATAGTTTGTGTGTTTAGAGTAGGCCCCAGCCATATTTTACATGCAACAATGTACTTCCAATAATGTTTCCCATCTTACTGTGTTTCAGTTGTTCTCGACTTACTCTAGCAATTGGATTCATCATCAAACTGTCATCCTCTTCCGAAATCATAGCTGGTGGAACAATCCATTCTCGCTTTTGTCTGATTTTACTATTCTGATTAGACAAATGATCATTTTTGGCAGCTTGATTAAAAACCTATGAAAAAAGCAGGTTTAAATTCCAACATTACATTTTAGCCATTAAACACTAATACTTTTCTCAATTGACCACTGCTGTGTCTAGAACTTCTGGATGTCATTTTCTGCATGTCATTTTAATTAAACAAGCTGATAGTTTAAATTTACACTCTGATTTTACCCTAGTTTTTGTTCTAATAAGTATGGTTTATTTTAATGATAAGGGTCAGACTCTTCCCTGAAAACCCACGTAAGAAATAAATGTGTCTGTTTTTTTTTTTTTTTTTAAACACTCACTTTAAAATGCCAGGTTTAAAATAAATAAAATAAATAAATTAAATTATGAGACAACGGGAAATTAGTCAAATCTCTCAGAATGGCTGTGAATTAAAGTGGTGGCTATCAGACAGGAGGAGAAAGTTATCTATGCAGTCTATTTTAAAGATCTCAGAGTCCTCTCTCATTTCCCTGTTTGCCTTCCTCCCACACCTCCCTTACCCCCATCAAACAACCTCCATCTTCTGTCTTTTGCTGCTCCTTCCATGATGTCCATAGAGACAGAGCCCTCCACATTCATCCTCCCACTGGCTCTTTGTCATTCTCCTGTTTGCCATAATCTTGTCAACCCCAGAAACTTGCGAACTATTTGCTTCCACTACCTTATCCTCTTTCCCATGGAGACCCACCTGTTCTTTCCCACTGCCTGGCTTACTCAGTGCAGTGGCTCTCAGTATCCAGATTCAGATTTGAGGTGAGATTCATGACAGAGTCTTAGGTGCCTAAAATGGCAGCTAGATGCCTAAATTCAACATACAGGCACCACTGGCATTCACAAAACCACTGCTTAGCTACTGCCTACTCCTGGAGGTGTCCAAACTCCCTAGGCACCTAAGTTTCCTCCATTTAAATCCCAGAGGTGCTTAAATTTTGGTTGTTGAGCATGAAGGCAGCTCTCTAACTTGACACTGCTGAGCAGTTTGCTTCCTTGCTTATGCCTAAGCCCCAGTGGGACTCTCAGACTAAGTGTTCCTCCATTGTTATTTCAAGGCCCAGTGCAGTAGGAATGTTCTATGCATGCCTAAAACTGCACAAAAGATGGTGGTAGTGCAGTGCCTAAGTCCCCCTTGTGAATCTCACCTTGATACCAGCCAGAAACTAACAGTTACTACCATTAACTCAGAGAATGTCAAAGTTGATTCATCACAACCATAATATTCTAAGGAACTTTTCTCCTAATGGAAATAGCATTAATGTTGATAGGTTCAGGACTGGGTCTATTCAATTATATTGCTGCAGTAAGCAGTAGATATAATAACTTTTGTGTTGTGCCTACATCAAAGCAACTCAAGCTATTTACCAGTTATAAGTAAAGTGGTCTTTTCTTGTTTACTGTTTGCTCAGAAAACTTTTTTTACACATGGACGTATTTATTTCTCAGCCATTGCTTACCTCTAGGTGAAGTCCATTTCCGAAGTTCAAACAGATCTGTCAAATAAATGACATAGTCAACGTTATTCATTCTGCATCCATTTAGTGGCATTAAGGTACATTTTATACAACCGCACCCAAAACAAACTTCAAAATATAAAAACAAGTAAGAGTCTGATATTGCAAGGCAGGGTGGATTTGATTTAAATCAAATTGATTTAAATCAGGATTTAAATCACTAGTCAGGAAGACTAATCATGGATTTCTACATAAAAGTGCATTCCTTTTGGTTGTTATAACTTTACTACATATTTTTCACAACTCAGAGATAGATGCAGCTTTTATTTTTAGAAGGTAATTTATTTTGAAAACTTTTCAGATTAGTTTTACAGCTATATCAGAAAATAAATGATTGTTTTGTAATTTCGTTTACCAAAAGGTAATTGAAGCAGATATTTATGAAGTCATTGGGAGGTGAACTATTTCCAGTTCAACGGGTTAATCATTCATACTTGGAAGATTTTCATGCTATGCTGTATTAGGAGGAGAACATCACCAGACAGACATTTAAATAGTTTTATTTAACTAAAACAACAACATTATGTATTCTGGATTTTTTTCTTCTACAGCAAACACACAATATTTTAACAAAAGAAGCATATGAATGTTTGAATTTAGTTAAACATTCAAGTTTTTTTTAAATCAGGTTTGTTTTTGTTAAACTTGTTTTTAACTAAAATAGTTAAATGAAATTAAACAAAAAATTAAAAATCGACTATGTCAGCCAAGTCAATATGAGAAACTTAAAATACTGGCTTCTGCAGCTAACTCTGTCGTCTTCACCTTCAATTTCCTGTTTGTTCATAATCTGGAATAGAAAAACAAGCTTTCCTGCTTTTTCAGGTCCCAAACGATTTCTCAGTTTGGAATGAATTAGTCCAAAGGAAGAAAATATTTTTTCTACACCAGCAGAAGAAACTACTGCTGTTAAAAGTAAGATTATAACTTCAACAGCATCTGAATCCAAGTGCTTAAGTGACTTCCACCAATCCACTGGTGTGACTTTCTTTAAAATATCGTCAGCAAACATATATTTCTTGAATGCTTCACCCTTAGCTCTAAAGTTTATTATAGTTGGCATTATAGAGGGCTGATTGCTGGATGTCCATGTCATAGCCAACTCCTCTTCTTCAGCAGTTAAGGTTTGACCCTGGTACCGAGTATTGAGAATATCTGCAAGAAAATGAGCTGGAGATAGTGCTTGTCCCATTCGTTTTTTTAATGCTTGCAATTTAACTCTGCCATTGCATATTTCTCTTCTTAAGATCTCACTCAATTACTCCCAAATTTCAACAGTGTCAGCAATAAAACAGCCATTTTCCTGCATTTTGTTCAAGGCTACAGAAATAGGCTTCAGGGTACTCAGCATGTGTTGAACCCTTCTCTGAAGCCCAATGTTGAGAACTTTGGCTGTGGCAGTGCCATCTATTTTTTCACTATTTTGTTCACAAAGTGTCATCAGATTAAGCCAGTTCTTGATATAGTGCTCAAAACAGTTCACTACTGACTTCCAGCGCATGTCTTGTGGGAGCGTTAGCTTGGTTCCTCCAACTTTTTTCAGAGCAGCTGCAGCAAAGTGGTTGTTATGGAAGTATTTTGGAATTTCAACATTAGCCTTTATTTCTAGAACACTGAAGTTTTTGGCTAGGAAGTGCATCAAATGAACACTGCAACCATATGTTATTAGTTTGGGACTCCCTTCACTCTCTTCCAAATAATTTCTTCTTATCTTGGATATATTTGTAGCATTGTCTGTGACCAAGCTGCATACTAGACATTTGAATTTTTTTTCAGTTTGTTATAGCTTTTACTGCTACTTCTTGTAAGCATTCTGCTGTGTGCGCATTTCCTGATGTATCAATTGTTTCTGTAAGGAAGACATTCCTTCTTCTGTTGTCACAAGCACATACAACAGGATCATCATGGACATTGCTCCACCCATCAGGACTCAGGTTAACAATTTTACCCTCTAGACCATTGGCACTCTGCTCAATTTCTCTTTTACACACTTTATCCAACAATTTGCCTGCGACATCTGCTCTGTTGGGTGGACTCTATTCTGGTCTTAATGACTGAACCATGTTAATGAAATGTAGGTTCTCAATCGTACAGAAAGGAGAGTTTGTTGCATATAAACCAGGCAATTTTTTCATCAATTATCTTTTTTTTGTAATCTACTGGCTCTTATCACAAACGTATCTATATTTTTTTCTGGATAATGGAGGTTTTCTTTTTTCTTTTTGCTACAGCTGATATAGTGTGGCTATGTGACATACATGATGTGACTGAATTGGCAGATAACTCTGAAACTATAGAAAATGATGGTGATTTGAAGGTAGGTAGTCTTCAGAATCCTGTATGTTGAGGAAGGAGTCTCCTAAACAAAATAAATCAATGCAGTTATTTAATTATTATTACCATACCGCTCATTTAGTATTACTCATTGCATCCACTGACACTCAGTAGTACTTTAAAAGTGAAATTGTAAAAGGAAGATCTGCCTATTTCAGCTATTTATTTTTTTATCACAACTGCATCTAAAATGATAGTACCACAGAGTAACAACTATATTTTTTGCTCAAACTTGAGAATTCAAGAATAGTCCAGAAGGAAGACAGGGCAGTCCTTAAGAAAGAATATGAAATAAAAAGGTTTGACAACCTGAAGATCTGCATGTTCAGACATGTTTCCTTTAATCATCTTCATGCAGCTTCCTCCGAAGGAACACTTCCATCGAGGTCGTTCCATTGGGGCAACAGGTTTGCATTCTCTTGTTTTGCAACTGTTTGCATTTTTGCACACAGTCCCTGTCTTACCCACAGGTAAGGAACTCACATTAAAATTCCCAAACTGGGTTCTTTCGGCTGCTGCATATAAGGTCTTTCCGCTTCTAGTGAGAGAAGTATGGTAGATCTAAATCAAAGTGGACAGGGCTACACTCAGAAAGGCTTCAAGATCTTCTGGAATAAATGTGCTCAGACAAGTGTCGTTTTGTTTCTACTGCTGTTCATTCTCACATGTTATCTCCAGCATTTCTTTCTTGTCCGATCTATTTCACCCCAACAATCTGTACTATTCACTGAACTTTTTGAAACTTGCACTTTTAGAGAGAGTAAGGGATTGACGCTGTGTACACAAATTGCATATGCAGAGATAACATGCGTGTTAACACAGCAGCTGTTTAAAATAAAATAAATAATATTAGAGGTGAGAATAACAGACTCAACCCTATTGTCTATGAGACACAAATCCAGTCTGAGAACTGCAAAACTAAGCATCTTTGATGATATCTTCTAGACAGGTCCATTGGTAGATAGAAAGATTAATTTAAGTAATCTATACAGAAGCCCCTGGAGCTCCATAAGATTGCATCCCTAATCCATGAACTATTAGAACTCATTTACTTTTCTTAAACATTACATGAATATACTGTCTCATACTACAGAATTAGAATTTATAATCCCTGTTCCATGTTGAGATATCTTTGAGCAATAATGTATCTATCTTTAGATTGGATTTTTTTGATAAAATGTTTTTGAGGAAAAAACCTATCTGATTAAATTAAAAAATCTTTTTTTAAAATTAAAAAAAAAATCATTGATTTGTATCCATCCTGATTGCAAGTCATTTAGGTGCTTTTGAAAATTTTACCCACAGTCTATGAAGTACACAAATATTTTATAATTAGAAAATTGAACAAGGTTAGAATCTTTGCAAGCCTCTCTTTTAAGAGAAGCAGGAAGCACGCAAGAATTCATATATTCTCTTTTTCTTATGCATAAGTGATCACCTCTTGGTTCAACAATAAGTCAATGGGAGCCTTCCATTGACTCAGACAGGTGTAGGATCAGGCCCATAATGCTAAAGTCAGCAGTATTAGGATGAACCTTTGTCTCTTCTGGAGCACCTCTGCCCTGTTAGGCCATGGATCACGCAGAAGCATCGAAAAGGTTTCAGGTAATGTCTTAAAGCAAGGATATATCAAAATAACTTCTTCATTTATACTTATGAAGTGAAAGAGGTAATTCTGTCCCTAGAAACCTTTACCATAATAGCCTTTAACTCCATATCCTATACTCTAAAATGCATTAGATATTTTTTCCATATGTCAATAGTGTGCGCACAGTTGAGGGGAACTGCACCTGTATTCTCCCTCTGTGGTCCCTTAAGGGCACCTACTGAAGACTCCCAGCTCCTCTCTTGGGTTAAGACCCCAACTCTCTCCCTCCTGTTTTTTTAAAGCAGCTCCCTGCATTATGTTGTGTTAATCTAAGAAAGTCAGACTACCTAAACAGGCCAGCATCTTTGCTTTCCTTCTGAAGGCTCTGCACAGTATAACTGCCCACAGTTACATGTCACCACACAACTCTTTCTAAGCAAACACATTTATTCTTAAAAGAAAACCATTGACGAGAAAACATCTTAAAAACAATAAAGAAACGACATACATGCTAAAAAGCTTCTCAGAGGTCACGCCATCTCAAACCTCAGGCTGTGGTCAATGTCAGTTCTCCAAAACCCACAACTGGGTTTTGCCTGTGAGAACAGAACAGCCATACTGCGTCAGATCAAAGGTCCATCTAGCTCTGTATCCTGTCTTCCAATAGTGGCCAATGCCAGGTGCCTCAGAGGGAATACCAGAACAGGTAACCATCAAGTGATCCATTTATATGTTAACGTGCATGTGTTGTATTACTCTGATTAGTTTAAAGTTCTAGGTCGAAATCACCTCCAGTGAATTTGCACTGTCTGTGATTTGGGGGGTTGTCATAAAGTAGCATAGTGTAAGGTAAGGGTTAATTCTTTGCCTGTTTTTTTAAAAAAAAAAAAAGGGGTGAACAAAGGGAACCAAAACCCTGACCAGAGAGCCAATCACGAGAACTGGATTGTTACAAAGTCAGGGGCGGGAATTGTATACTCGGGGTTCTTGTATGTTCCGTCGGACTATGGGTAAACCAAGCTTTTTCTTCTAACTCCATCTTATCTCAAATCTTCTCCTAAACATACTGTGCGTACAAAAAGGAAAGCAACAGTAATTCGGCTATGATATGAGCTTTTTGTTGTATTTACATTATGTTGATTTGCTTGACTGGTTAATCAGGGCTATCTTTATAAAGAATGGAACCAGACTGTTTGTATATTCTGATTTATTTTCATATTCTTATGAGCAAGAGCCTGTATTAGAGTCTCTTACATGGCAAGAATTAGTGTTTTCGGGATCTTTTAAAAATTTTTTTTAAGAAACAAGGAGAGTTATTTCTATCTTGACATTTTAATCTTAAAAAATGATAAACAATAGTTCTTTTGACCAAACTGGTGGGGAGTTTCTTTTCCCTAGTGAAGGCGAAAGGAAGCGAAATAGCCAGGCTGTGGGCTATTTTCCTATTGTTTCCCAGGGAAAGAGCAGGCTACCGGCGGGAAAGAGAAAAAGAATCATCTCTGTTTCTTTGTGGTTTGAAGTTTTTTGCTCTAGTTCTGCTACGAGACACGGAGGGAATCTCCTGTGTGCTGCTGTGATTAGTGTTAATGCATAGCCTCGGGGGAAGAGAATTAGCTCTCTTCGTTTGGCATTCAAGAGTGAACTAGTACTCGCCCGGCTAAACCCAAAGGAGGGGAAGCTGGGAGAGGAGAGAGAGAGACCCAGGTCTGGTCTATGGGGTCTTTCCCAAAAGAAGTATATTGGGGATCCAGGATGATAAGAGGTATTCTTATATGGTGGCCAGCGAGAAAAATCCAAAGCTGTAAGTGAGCTTGGGGAGTTTCAGAGTAAGCACCCAGATTTTGGACGCCTAAGTCCAGTATCTGGGACAGGAGAGCTTTACACAAGCCAGTGGAAAACTTAAAATATCCCAAGCATGAGAGTCCAGGCACGAAGTTGACTTAGTCACATTCCCTGTAGGTTATAAGCAGTCATGACTATGCAGGTTTTGTCAGCAGCATCTCAAGAGAAAGGCCTCCAGGGGAAGATATACTTCGATCTAAAGGCCGATGTTCTCCGTATGCTTCATTAACTCTGATGGGCCTTCCACAGACCAGCAATTCTAGACCTCGGACCTTTTGTTTAGTGGGGCATTCCCTCAGTAAACACTACATAATACAGAATACATAGTCAATATTCCTACACTTCACATACCAAAAATGATACGTGCCGTACAATAGATAAATCAATTCAGACAAACCATCGACCTTTCAATGACACCGTCATCTGCTTATCTTAGCAATAAAAATAATCGTAATTATCGATTAATATCATTAATATCACTACTATGAGACGATAGGGGTAGCACGTACAAGGACCATAAATGGCTATTAGCCAGGTGGGCAGGGTGTTTCTCTCTCTTCTGTTGCCAGACCGCTGGGAATGGGCATAGGGGACTGA